>NW_027590873.1:0-150000 GCF_964213995.1 Mustelus asterias
CTCTCCCTCCCCCCCGCTCTCTCTCTCTCTCCCTCCCTCCCCCCGCTCTCTCTCTCTCTCCCTCCCCCCGCTCTCTCTCTCTCTCTCTCTCTCTCCCTCCCTCCCCCCCCTCTCTGTCTCTCCCCCCCTCTCTCTGTGTTCTGGGTGTGGGTCTCACTCTGTGACGGGTCTCTCTCTCTCTCTGTGCTGTTCAGGAGGCCACGCGGAGGTGGAGCGGGTGACGGTCCCCGGCGTCAGAAGGAGCTGCCCACCGAGCCCCGTACACGGCTTTTGTGGGCAACCTGCCCTTCAACGCGGTTCAGGGCGACATCGATCACATCTTCAAGGAACTGCGAGTTCGCAGCATCCGATTGGTGCGTGACAAGGAGACCGACAAGTTCAAAGGTACTTGACCCCCGACCCCACCGACAGACCGGCCCGTCCCTCGCGCGCCCACCCTCCCAACCCACTCCCCCGAACCTCGCACTGCTCCCAGTGTGGGTCTAACCGAGGGATACGGAGACGGGAACTGTGCACGGTGCTCCCAGTGTGGGTCTAACCGAGGGATAGGGAGACGGGAACTGTGCACGGTGCTCCCAGTGTGGGTCTAACCGAGGGATAGGGAGACGGGAACTGTGCACGGTGCTCCCAGTGTGGGTCTAACCGAGGGATACGGAGACCGGAACTGTGCACGGTGCTCCCAGTGTGGGTCTAACCGAGGGATACGGAGACCGGAACTGTGCACGGTGCTCCCAGTGTGGGTCTAACCGAGGGATACGGAGACGGGAACTGTGCACGGTGCTCCCAGTGTGGGTCTAACCGAGGGATAGGAGACTGGAACTGTGCACGGTGCTCCCAGTGTGGGTCTAACCGAGGGATACGGAGACGGGAACTGTGCATGGTGCTCCCAGTGTGGGTCTAACCGAGGGATACGGAGACCGGAACTGTGCACGGTGCTCCCAGTGTGGGTCTAACCGAGGGATACGGAGACGGGAACTGTGCACGGTGCTCCCAGTGTGGGTCTAACCGAGGGATACGGAGACCGGAACTGTGCACGGTGCTCCCAGTGTGGGTCTAACCGAGGGATACGGAGACCGGAACTGTGCACGGTGCTCCCAGTGTGGTCTAACCGAGGGATACGGAGACGGGAACTGTGCATGGTGCTCCCAGTGTGGGTCTAACCGAGGGATACGGAGACTGGAACTGTGCACGGTGCTCCCAGTGTGGGTCTAACCGAGGGATACGGAGACGGGAACTGTGCACGGTGCTCCCAGTGTGGGTCTAACCGAGGGATACGGAGACGGGAACTGTGCACGGTGCTCCGAGTGTGGGTCTAACCGAGGGATACGGAGACCGGAACTGTGCACGGTGCTCCCAGTGTGGGTCTCACCGAGGGATACGGAGACGGGAACTGTGCACGGTGCTCCCAGTGTGGGTCTAACCGAGGGATACGGAGACGGGAACTGTGCACGGTGCTCCCAGTGTGGGTCTAACCGAGGGGTACGGAGACCGGAACTGTGCACGGTGCTCCCAGTGTGGGTCTAACCGAGGGGTACGGAGACCGGAACTGTGCACGGTGCTCCCAGTGTGGGTCTAACCGAGGGGTACGGAGACCGGAACTGTGCACGGTGCTCCCAGTGTGGGTCTAACCGAGGGATACGGAGACCGGAACTGTGCACGGTGCTCCCAGTGTGGTCTAACCGAGGGGGACGGAGACCGGAACTGTGCACCGTGCTCCCAGTGTGGGTCTAACCGAGGGGTACGGAGACCGGAACTGTGCACGGTGCTCCCAGTGTGGGTCTAACCGAGGGATACGGAGACCGGAACTGTGCACGGTGCTCCCAGTGTGGGTCTAACCGAGGGATACGGAGACCGGAACTGTGCACGGTGCTCCCAGTGCGGTCTAACCGAGGGATACGGAGACCAGAACTGTGCACGGTGCTCCCAGTGTGGGTCTAACCGAGGGGTACGGAGACCGGAACTGTGCACGGTGCTCCCAGTGTGGGTCTAACCGAGGGGTACGGAGACCGGAACTGTGCACGGTGCTCCCAGTGGGGTCTAACCGAGGGATACGGAGACCGGAACCGTGCACGGTGCTCCCAGTGTGGGTCTAACCGAGGGATAGGGAGACCGGAACTGTGCACAGTGCTCCCAGTGTGGGTCTAACCGAGGGATACGGAGACCGGAACTGTGCACAGTGCTCCCAGTGTGGGTCTAACCGAGGGATACGGAGAACGGAACTGTGCACGGTGCTCCCAGTGTGGGTCTAACCGAGGGATACGGAGACCGGAACTGTGCACGGTGCTCCCAGTGTGGGTCTAACCGAGGGGGACGGAGACCGGAACTGTGCACCGTGCTCCCAGTGTGGGTCTAACCGAGGGGTACGGAGACCGGAACTGTGCACGGTGCTCCCAGTGTGGGTCTAACCGAGGGATACGGAGACGGGAACTGTGCACGGTGCTCCCAGTGTGGGTCTAACCGAGGGATACGGAGACTGGAACTGTGCACGGTGCTCCCAGTGTGGTCTAACCGAGGGAGACGGGAACTGTGCACAGTGCTCCCAGTGTGGGTCTAACCGAGGGATACGGAGACTGGAACTGTGCACAGTGCTCCCAGTGTGGGTCTGACCGAGGGATACGGAGACGGGAGCTGTGCACAGTGCTCCCAGTGTGGGTCTAACCGAGGGATACGGAGACTGGAACTGTGCACGGTGCTCCCAGTGTGGGTCTAACCGAGGGATACGGAGACCGGAACTGTGCACAGTGCTCCCAGTGTGGGTCTAACCGAGGGATACAGAGACCGGAACTGTGCACGGTGCTCCCAGTGTGGGTCTAACCGAGGGATACGGAGACTGGAACTGTGCACGGTGCTCCCAGTGTGGGTCTAACCGAGGGGATACGGAGACCGGAACTGTGCACGGTGCTCCCAGTGTGGGTCTAACCGAGGGAAAGGGAAACCGGAACTGTGCACGGTGCTCCCAGTGTGGGTCTAACCGAGGGATACGGAGACCGGAACTGTGCACGGTGCTCCCAGTGTGGGTCTAACCGAGGGATACGGAGACCGGAACTGTGCACGGTGCTCCCAGTGTGGTCTAACCGAGGGATACGGAAACCGGAACTGTGCACGGTGCTCCCAGTGTGGGTCTAACCGAGGGATACGGAGACCGGAACTGTGCACGGTGCTCCCAGTGTGGGTCTAACCGAGGGATACGGAGACCGGAACTGTGCACAGTGCTCCCAGTGTGGGTCTAACCGAGGGATACAGAGACCGGAACTGTGCACGGTGCTCCCAGTGTGGGTCTAACCGAGGGATACAGAGACCGGAACTGTGCACGGTGCTCCCAGTGTGGGTCTAACCGAGGGATACGGAGACGGGAACTGTGCACGGTGCTCCCAGTGTGGGTCTAACCGAGGGGATACGGAGACCGGAACTGTGCACGGTGCTCCCAGTGTGGGTCTAACCGAGGGAAAGGGAAACCGGAACTGTGCACGGTGCTCCCAGTGTGGGTCTAACCGAGGGATACAGAGACCGGAACTGTGCACGGTGCTCCCAGTGTGGTCTAACCGAGGGATACGGAGACCGGAACTGTGCACGGTGCTCCCAGTGTGGGTCTAACCAAGGGATAGGGAGACTGGAACTGTGCCCGGTGCTCCCAGTGTGGGTCTAACCGAGGGATATATATTGGGCTGTGAACACAAGTGTTTTTACACATAGAACATAGAAAAACTACAGCACAAACAGGCCCTTCGGCCCACAAGTTGCGCCGGTCATGTCCCTACCTACCTCGGCTTATATATAGACCTACCTATAACCCTGAATCCTATTAAGTCCCATGTACTCATCCAGGAGTCCCTTAAAAGACCCTATCGAGTTTGCCTCCACCACCACTGACGGCAGCCGATTCCACTCGCCCACCACCCTCTGAGTGAAAAACTTACCCCTGACATCTCCTCTGTACCTACCCCCCAGCACCTTAAACCTGTGTCCTCTCATAGCAGCCATTTCCACCCTGGGGAAAAGCCTCCGAGAATCCACCCGATCTATGCCTCTCAACATCTTATATACCTCTATTCGGTCTCCTCTCATCCTACGTCTCTCCAAGGAGAAAAGACCGAGCTCCCTCAGCCTATCTTCATAAGGCATGCCACTCAATCCAGGCAACATCCTTGTAAATCTCCTCTGCACCCTTTCAATCTTTTCCGCATCCTTCCTGTAATGAGGCGACCAGAACTGAGCACATTACTCCAAGTGGGGTCTGACGAGGGTCTTATATAGCTGCATCATTATCCCCGGACTCCTAAACTCAATCCCTCGATTGATAAAGGCCAGCACACCATACGCCTTCTTAACCACCTCCTCCACCTGCGGGGCCGATTTTAGAGTCCTATGGACACGGACCCCAAGGTCCTTCTGATCCTCTACAGTACTGAGAGTCTTTCCCTTTATATTGTACTCCTTCATCCCATTTGTCCTACCAAAATGGACCGCGATGCATTTATCCGGGTTGAAGTCCATCTGCCACTTGTCAACCCAGTCTTGCATCCTATCTATGTCCCTCTGTAACTTCTGACATCCCTCCAGACTATCCACAACACCACCAACCTTCGTGTCGTCGGCAAACTTACCAACCCATCCCTCCACTTCCTCATCCAGGTCATTTATGAAAATGACAAACAGCAAGGGTCCCAGAACAGATCCCTGGGGCACTCCACTGGTGACCGACCTCCATTTAGAAAAAGACCCGTCTACAACCACTCTCTGCCTCCTTTGGGCAAGCCAGTTCTGGATCCACAGGGCAGCAGCCCCTTGGATCCCATGCTCTCTCACTTTCTCGAGAAGTCTTGCATGGGGGACCTTATCGAACGCCTTGCTAAAATCCATATAAACCACATCTACCGCATTCCCTTCGTCAATGTGTTTAGTCACATTTTCGAAGAACTCCACCAGGCTCGTAAGGCACGATCTGCCTTTGACAAAGCCATGCTCAGTATTCTTGAGCATACTAAACCTCTCAATGTTCATAAATCCTGTCCCTCAGGATCTTCTCCATCAGTTTACCAACCACTGAGGTTAGACTCACCGGTCGGTAATTTCCTGGGCTATCCCTATTCCCCTTCTTGAAAATAGGAACCACATCCGCAATCCTCCGGCACCTCTCCCGTCTCCATCGACGACGCAAAGATCATCGCCAGAGGCTCTGCAATCTCTTCCCTCGCCTCCCACAGTAACCTGGGGTACATCCCATCCGGTCCCGGCGACTTATCTATCTTGATGCCATTCAAAATTTCCAACACATCCTCTTTCTTAATGTCCACACACTCAATCTTTTCAGTCCACCTCAATCCTGTAGTACAACCACCCAGGTCTTTTTCCACCGTGAATACCGAGGTAAAAGATTCGTTCAGCACCTCTGCTATTTCTTCCGGTTCTGTACAGACTTCCTCACCTTCACATTTTATAGGCCCTATTCCTTCACGTCTCATCCTTTTACTCTTCACATATTTATAGAATGCCTTGGGGGTTCTCCTTAATCCTACCTGCCAAGGCCTTCTCGTGACCCCTTCTGGCTCTCCTAATTTCTTTCCTAAGTCCCTTCCTACAAGCCGTGTACTCATCTTGATCCCTATCATCGCCCAGCTCTCAGAATCTTTTCACAGAAACAGAATCACAGAAACCCTACAGTGCAGAAGGAGGCCATTCGGCCCATCGAGTCTGCACCAACCACAATCCCACCCAGGCCCTACCCCCACAAGCACGCTTACCTTTTCTTTCTCACTAGGTTCAGCACAGCTTTCGTGCACCACGGTTCCTTTAACCTACCAAAACCTCCCTGTCTCATCGGAACGTTGTCATGCAGAACTCCAGACAAACATTCCTTGAAAATCTGCCACCTTACTTCGGTACTTTTCCTCGAGAATACCTCCTTCCAACTTACGCCTCTAATCTCCTGCCTGATGGCTTCATATTTCCCCTTTCTCCAGATAAACACTTTCCCAGCTTGCCTGATCCTATCTCTTCCCAATGCTAGCGTAAAGGAGATAGAGTTATGATCACTATCCCCCAGATGTTCCTCAATGCACATCTGTACAAGTTAAAACAATTCACGTTGTCCCTCTTCTCACAGGGTTCTGTTATGTGGAATTTGATGATGTGGAAACATTAGAGGAAGCCCTAACATTCGATGGAGCAGTGAGTATGAATATATCCTCAACCTAATCGAGGGGTTCGGGGTGGTTTACATATAGAATAACAGATACCCGGGAGTGAGTTACCGACTGGAATCTAATCGAGGGGTTCGGGGTGGTTTATATATAGAATAACAGATACCCAGGAGTGAGTTACAGACTGGAATCTAATCGAGGGGTTCGGGATGGTTTATATACAGAATAACAGATACCCGGGAGTGAGGTACAGACTGGAATCTAATCGAGGGGTTCGGGATGGTTTATGTGCAGAATAACAGACACCCGGGAGTGAGTTACAGACTGGAATCTAATCGAGGGGTTCGGGATGGTTTATACACAGAATAACAGATACCTGGGAGTGAGTTACTGACTGGAATCTAATCGAGGGGTTCGGGGTGGTTTATATATAGAATAACAGATACCCGGGAGTGAGTTACAGACTGGAATCTAATTGAGGGGTTCGGGGTGGTTTATATATAGAATAACAGATACCCGGGAGTGAGTTACAGACTGGAATCTAATCGAGGGGTTCGGGGTGGTTTATATACAGAATAACAGATACCCGGGAGTGAGTTACATACTGGAATCGAATCGAGGGGTTCCGGGTGGTTTATATATAGAATAACAGATACCCGGGAGTGAGTTACAGACTGGAATCTAATCGAGGGGTTCGGGATGGTTTATACACAGAATAACAGATACCTGGGAGTGAGTTACTGACTGGAATCTAATCGAGGGGTTCGGGGTGGTTTATATATAGAATAACAGATACCCGGGAGTGAGTTACAGACTGGAATCTAATTGAGGGGTTCGGGGTGGTTTATATATAGAATAACAGATACCCGGGAGTGAGTTACAGACTGGAATCGAATCGAGGGGTTCCGGGTGGTTTATATATAGAATAACAGATACCCGGGAGTGAGTTACAGACTGGAATCTAATCGAGGGGTTCGGGGTGGTTTATATATAGAATAACAGATACCCGGGAGTGAGTTACAGACTGGAATCTAATCGAGGGGTTCAGGATGGTTTATATATAGAATAACAGATACTCGGGAGTGAGTTACAGACTGGAATCTAATCGAGGGGTTTGTGTTGGTTTATATATAGAATAACAGATACCCGGGAGTGAGTTACAGACTGGAATCTAATCGAGGGATTTGGGATGGTTTATATATAGAACAACAGATACCCGGGAGTGAGTTACAGACTGGAATCTAATCGAGGGGTTCAGGGTGGTTTATATACAGAATAACAGATACCCGGGAGTGAGTTACAGACTGGAATCTAATCGAGGGTTTCGGGGTGGTTTATATATAGAATAACGGATACCCAGGAGTGAGTTACAGACTGGAATCTAATCGAGGGGTTCGGGGTGGTTTATATATAGAATAACAGATACCCGGGAGTGAGTTACAGACTGGAATCTAATCGAGGGGTTCGGGGTGGTTTATATATAGAATAACAGATACCCGGGAGTGAGTTACAGACTGGAATCTAATCGAGGGGTTCCGGGTGGTTTATATATAGAATAACAGATACCCGGGAGTGAGTTACAGACTGGAATCTAATCGAGGGGTTCTGGGTGGTTTATATATAGAATAACAGATACCCGGGAGTGAGTTACAGACTGGAATCTAATCGAGGGGTTCGGGGTGGTTTATATACAGAATAACAGGTACCCGGGAGTGAGTTACAGACTGGAATCTAATCGAGGGGTTCAGGGTGGTTTATATATGGAATAACAGATACCCGGGAGTGAGTTACAGACTGGAATCTAATCGAGGGGTTCGGGGTGGTTTATATATAGAATAACATACCCGGGAGTGAGTTACAGACTGGAATCTAATCGAGGGGTTCGGGGTGGTTTATATATAGAATAACAGATACCCGGGAGTGAGTTACAGACTGGAATCTAATCGAGGGGTTTGTGTTGGTTTATATATAGAATAACAGATACCCGGGAGTGAGTTACAGACTGGAATCTAATCGAGGGATTTGGGATGGTTTATATATAGAACAACAGATTCCCGGGAGTGAGTTACAGACTGGAATCTAATCGAGGGGTTCAGGGTGGTTTATATACAGAATAACAGATACCCGGGAGTGAGTTACAGACTGGAATCTAATCGAGGGTTTCGGGGTGGTTTATATATAGAATAACGGATACCCAGGAGTGAGTTACAGACTGGAATCTAATCGAGGGGTTCGGGGTGGTTTATATATAGAATAACAGATACCCGGGAGTGAGTTACAGACTGGAATCTAATCGAGGGGTTCGGGGTGGTTTATATATAGAATAACAGATACCCGGGAGTGAGTTACAGACTGGAATCTAATCGAGGGGTTCCGGGTGGTTTATATATAGAATAACAGATACCCGGGAGTGAGTTACAGACTGGAATCTAATCGAGGGGTTCTGGGTGGTTTATATATAGAATAACAGATACCCGGGAGTGAGTTACAGACTGGAATCTAATCGAGGGGTTCGGGGTGGTTTATATACAGAATAACAGGTACCCGGGAGTGAGTTACAGACTGGAATCTAATCGAGGGGTTCAGGGTGGTTTATATATGGAATAACAGATACCCGGGAGTGAGTTACAGACTGGAATCTAATCGAGGGGTTCGGGGTGGTTTATATATAGAATAACAGATACCCGGGAGTGAGTTACAGACTGGAATCTAATCGAGGGGTTCGGGTGGTTTATATATAGAATAACAGATACCCGGGAGTGAGTTACAGACTGGAATCTAATCGAGGGGTTCGGGGTGGTTTATATATAGAATAACAGATACCCGGGAGTGAGTTACAGACTGGAATCTAATCGAGTGGTTCGGGGAGGTTTATATATAGAATAACAGATACCCGGGAGTGAGTTACAGACTGGAATCTAATCGAGGGGTTCGGGGTGGTTTATATATAGAATAACAGATACCCGGGAGTGAGTTACAGACTGGAATCTAATCGAGTGGTTCGGGGAGGTTTATATATAGAATAACAGATACCCGGGAGTGAGTTACAGACTGGAATCTAATCGAGGGGTTCGGGGTGGTTTATATACAGAATAACAGAGACCCGGGAGTGAGTTACAGACTGGAATCTAATCGAGGGGTTCGGGGTGGTTTATATATAGAATAACTGATACCCGGGAGTGAGTTACAGACTGGAATCTAATCGAGGGGTTCGGGGTGGTTTATATATAGAATAACTAATACCCGGGAGTGAGTTACAGGCTGGAATCTAATCGAGGGGTTCGGGATGGTTTATATATAGAATAACTGATACCCGGGAGTGAGTTACAGGCTGGAATCTAATCGAGGGGTTCGGGGTGGTTTATATGAGGAATGACTCTCTCTCTCTCTCCACCCTCACTCTCTCTCTCCACCCTCACTCTCTCTCTCCACCCTCACACTCTCTCTCTCTCTCCACCCTCACTCTCTGTGTCTCTCTCCACCCTCACACTCTCTCTCTCTCTCCACCCTCACTCTCTGTGTCTCTCTCCACCCTCACTCTCTCTCTCCACCCTCACACTCTCTCTCTCTCTCCACCCTCACTCTCTCCACCCTCTCTCTCTCTCCACCCTCACACTCTCTCTCCACCCCATCTCTCTCACTCTCTCTCTCCACCCTCACTCTCTCTCTCTGTCTCTCTCTCTCCACCCTCTCTCTCTCTGTCTCTCTCTCTCTGTCTCTCTCTCTCTGTCTCTCTCTCTCGTCTCTCTCTCTCCACCCTCTCTCTCTCCACCCTCTCTCTCTCCACCCTCTCTCTCTCCACCCTCTCTCTCTCCACCCTCTCTCTCTCCACCCTCTCTCTCTCCACCCTCTCTCTCTCCACCCTCTCTCTCTCCACCCTCCTCTCTCCACCCTCTCTCTCTCCACCCTCTCTCTCTCCACCCTCTCTCTCTGTCTCTCTCTCTCTGTCTCTCTCCACCCTCTCTCTCTGTCTCTCTCTCTCCATCCTCACTCTTTCTCTCTCTCTTTTTCTCTCTCCACCCTCACTCTCTCTCTCACTCTCTCTGTCTCTCTCTCTCTTTCTCTCTCTCACTCTCTCTCACTCCACCCTCACACTCTCTCTCTCTGTCTCCACCCTCACTCACTCTCTCTCACCCTCTCTCTCCACCCTCACTCTGTGTCTCTCTCCACCCTCACTCTCTGTGTCTCTCTCTCCACCCTCACTCTCTGTGTCTCTCTCCACCCTCTCTCTCTGTGTCTCTCTCCACCCTCACTCTCTGTGTCTCTCTCCACCCTCACTCTCTGTGTCTCTCTCCACCCTCACTCTCTGTGTCTCTCTCCACCCTCGCTCTGTGTCTCTCTCCACCCTCGCTCTGTGTCTCTCTCCACCCTCTCTCTCTCTCTCTCCACCCTCACTCTCTCTCTCTCTCCACCCTCACTCTCTGTGTCTCTCTCCACCCTCGCTCTGTGTCTCTCTCCACCCTCTCTCTCTCTCTCTCCACCCTCACTCTCTCTCTCTCTCCACCCTCACTCTCTCTCTCTCTCTCTGTCTCTCTCTGTCTCTCTCTCTCCACCCTCACTCTCTCTCTCTCTCTGTCTCTCTCTCTCTGTCTCTCTCTCCACCCTCACTCTCTGTGTCTCTCTCCACCCTCACTCTCTGTGTCTCTCTCCACCCTCTCTCTCTCTCCACCCTCACTCTCTGTGTCTCTCTCCACCCTCTCTCTCTGTGTCTCTCTCCACCCTCTCTCTCTGTGTCTCTCTCCACCCTCACTCTCTGTGTCTCTCTCCACCCTCTCTCTCTGTCTCTCTCTCTCCACCCTCACTCTCTCTCTCTCTCTCTCCACCCTCTCTCTCTGTGTCTCTCTCACCTCTCCAGCTTTATGGTGATCGGACATTGCGAGTTGACATTGCGGAGGGTCGGAGGCAGGAACGCGGTGGTTTTGGACGTGGAGGCGATCGAGGTGAGGCTGGTACGATGAACACAGCCTTATATTCAACATATTTTACTATTTTTCTCTCTCTCTCTACATCCAGATCACCACCCCCCCCTCTACCCTTAACGTCGCGATAGGATTCACTCCCCCATGGGAGCAACTCCCCCATTCTCCCCATTCATGCAAGTCTCACATTCTGCCTCTCTCCCCTGTGGGAGCGAGTCCCACATTCTCCCCCACTCCCCCCGTGGGAGCGAGTCCCACATTCTCCCCGTGGGAGCAAGTCCCACATTCTCCCCATGGGAGCGAGTCCCACACTCTCCCCGCAGTTCTGGAGACGGGAACTGTGCACAGTCCTCCCAGTGTGGGTCTAACCGGGGGGATATGGAGACCGGAACTGTGCACGGTGCTCCCAGTGTGGGTCTAACCGAGGGTTACGGAGACGGGAACTGTGCACGGTGCTCCCAGTGTGGTCTAACCGAGGGATACGGAGACCGGAACTGTGCACAGTGCTCCCAGTGTGGGTCTAACCGAGGGATACGGAGACCGGAACTGTGCACGGTGATCCCAGTGTGGTCTAACCGAGGGATACGGAGACCGGAACTGTGCACAGTGCTCCCAGTGTGGGTCTAACCGAGGGGATACGGAGACCGGAACTGTGCACGGTGCTCCCAGTGTGGGTCTAACCGAGGGATACGGAGACCGGAACTGTGCACAGTGCTCCCAGTGTGGGTCTAACCGAGGGATAGGGAGACCGGAACTGTGCACGGTGCTCCCAGTGTGGTCTAACCGAGGGGATACGGAGACGGGAACTGTGCACTGTGCTCCCAGTGTGGGTCTAACCGAGGGATACAGAGACGGGAACTGTGCACGGTGCTCCCAGTGTGGGTCTAACCGAGAGATACAGAGACGGGAACTGTGCACGGTGCTCCCAGTGTGGGTCTAACCGAGGGATAGGGAGACTGGAACTGTGCACAGTGCTCCCAGTGTGGGTCTAACTGAGGGATACGGAGACCGGAACTGTGCACGGTGCTCCCAGTGTGGGTCTAACCGAGGGGATACGGAGACCGGAACTGTGCACGGTGCTCCCAGTGTGGTCTAACCGAGGGATAGGGAGACTGGAACTGTGCACGGTGCTCCCAGTGTGGGTCTAACCGAGGGATAGGGAGACCGGAACTGTGCACGGTGCTCCCAGTGTGGGTCTAACCGAGGGATACAGAGCTGGAAACACGGGGGAACATATTTCTGTTCCATCCGATCCTTCCCGAATCGTACCTACACCCCATCAACCCGGATGACGTGGCGAAAGCCCATTATCCATCTTTTTAATCCCAGATGTTTACACTCCCCACCTGATTGAGTTCTGTTTGGCTTCTACCCTGCTCCCATGGCAGCCTTACCCCAGACTCCCCACGTCCCCCCTCCTCCCCATTAGACTAACTCCCATTGCGGGGCAGATGGGAAGTGGGCGACCTCGGAACATGAGGGGACGGGTATGGAGGGGTCCGGGTTTGGGAGTGGGGAGGGGGGGAAGAGGTGGGGACCTGCTCTCCCCTCGGGCGCTCCCTTCCCCCGGGTCTTGACAGCTCCCCCTCCCTCCGTCGTGTTTCTGTCTCCTCCACTCCTCTCCCCCCTCCCCTCACCCCGCCCTCCGCCCCCTGACTCTTATCTCGATTTCTCTCCCAGGGCGCGGGGCAAGGGTCGGAACGCGAGGTGGCCGTGACGATGACTTGCAAGGAGGTGAGGGTTTGTGGTTCGCCTGTTCTGCTTTGCCGAGTTTGCCGCTCTGGTTCCTGGGCCCTCCCCGCCGTCGCCCTTTATCCGGACGTCTGCTCGCACTGCGGGGAGATGGCGAGGGGCTTTCCGCTGGGCTTGTGTGGGGTGCTACCTGGTACTGGCTGGAGGGGGGGGGTGTTTGGCAGGGGTTGGGGGTGGGTGCTGGGGAGGGTGCGGTTATAGAGTCAGAGATTTACAGCACGGAAACAGGTCCTTCGGCCCAACTTGTCTTTTTAAGGACATAAGAAATAGGAGCAGGAGTAGGCCATCTAGCCCCTCGAGCCTGCCCCGCCATTCAATAAGATCATGGCTGATCTGAAGTGGATCAGTTCCACTTACCCGCCTGCTCCCCATATCCCCTAATTCCCTTATCGATCAGAAAACTATCTACCCGTGATTTAAACATATTCAACGAGGTAGCCTCCACCACTTCAATGGGCAGAGAATTCCAGAGATTCACCGCCCTCTGAGAGAAGAAGTTCCTCCTCAACTCTGTCCTAAACTGACCCCCCTTATTTTGAGGCTGTGCCCTCTAGTTCTGGTTTCCCTTCTAAGTGGAAAGAATCTCTCCACCTCTACTCTATCCAGCCCCTTCATTATCTTATAGGTCTCTATAAGATCCCCCTCAGCCTTCTAAATTCCAAAGAGTACAGACCCAATCTGTTTAATCTCTCCTCATAATCAACACCCCTCATCTCCGGTATCAACCTGGTGAACCTTCTCTGCACTCCCTCCAAGGCCAATATATCCTTTCGCAAATAAGGGGACCAATACTGCACACAGTACTCCAGTTGCGGCCTCACCAGTGCCTTGTACAGTTGCAGCAAGACCTCCCTGCTTTTATATTCTATCCCCCTCGCGATAAAGGCCAACATCCCATTCGCCTTCTTGATCACCTGCTGCACCTGCAGACTGAGTTTTTGCGATTCGTGCACAAGGACCCCCAGGTCCCTCTGCACAGTCGCACGATGTAATTTTTCTCCATTTAAATAATATTCCAATTTACTATTATTTCTTCCAAAGTGGATAACCTCACATTTGCTAACGTTATATTCCATCTGCCAGATCCTCGCCCACTCGCTCAGCCTATCCAAATCTCTCTGCAGACTTTCCGCGTCCTCCACGCAATTCGCTTTCCCACTCACCTTTGTGTCATCGGCAAACTTGAATACCCTACATTCAGTCCCCTCCTCCAGATCATAGAAATCATAGAAACCCTACAGTGCAGAAGGAGGTCATTCGGCCCATCGAGTCTGCACCGACCACAATCCCACCCAGGCCCTACCCCCACATATTTTACCCGCTAATCCCTCTAACCTACACATCCCAGGACTCTAAGGGGCAATTTTTTAACCTGGCCAATCAACCTAACCCGCACATCTTTGGACTGTGGGAGGAAACCAGAGCACCCGGAGGAAACCCACGCAGACACGAGGAGAATGTGCAAACTCCACACAGACAGTGACCCGAGCCGGGAATCGAACCCGGGACCCTGGAGCTGTGAAGCAGCAGTGCTAACCACTGTGCTACCGTGCCGCATCATCTATGTAAATGGTAAACAATTGAGGCCCCAGCACCGATCCCTGCGGCACGCCACTGGTCACCAACTGCCAACCAGAAAAGCACCCATTTAGAACATAGAACATAGAACATTACAGCGCAGAACAGGCCCTTCGGCCCACGATGTTGCACCGACCAGTTAAAAAAAAAAACTGTGACCCTCCAACCTAAACCAATTTCTTTTCGTCCATGAACCTATCTACGGATCTCTTAAACACCCCCAAACTAGGCGCATTTACTACTGATGCTGGCAGGGCATTCCAATCCCTCACCACCCTCTGGGTAAAGAACCTACCCCTGACATCGGTTCTATAACTACCCCCCCTCAATTTAAAGCCATGCCCCCTCGTGCTGGATTTCTCCATCAGAGGAAAAAGGCTATCACTATCCACCCTATCTAAACCTCTAATCATCTTATATGTTTCAATAAGATCCCCTCTTAGCCGCCGCCTTTCCAGCGAAAACAATCCCAAATCCCTCAGCCTCTCCTCATAGGATCTCCCCTCCATACCAGGCAACATCCTGGTAAACCTCCTCTGCACCCTCTCCAAAGCCTCCACATCCTTCCTGTAATGTGGGGACCAGAACTGCACACAGTACTCCAAGTGCGGCCGCACCAGAGTTGTGTACAGTTGCAACATAACGCTACGACTCCTAAATTCAATCCCCCTACCAATAAACGCCAAGACACCATATGCCTTCTTAACAACCTTATCTACTTGATTCCCAACTTTCAGGGATCTATGCACACATACACCTAGATCCCTCTGCTCCTCCACACTATTCAAAGTCCTCCCGTTAGCCCTATACTCAACACATCTGTTATTCCTACCAAAGTGAATTACCTCACACTTCTCCGCATTAAACTCCATCCGCCACCTCTCGGCCCAACTTTGCAACCTGTCTAAGTCTTCCTGCAAACTACGACACCCTTCCTCACTGTCTACCACACCACCGACTTTGGTGTCATCAGCAAATTTGCTAATCCACCCAACTATACCCTCATCCAGATCATTAATAAATATTACAAACAGCAGTGGCCCCAAAACAGATCCCTGAGGTACACCACTTGTAACCGCACTCCATGATGAATATTTACTATCAACCACCACCCTCTGTTTCCTATCCGCTAGCCAATTCCTGATCCAATTTCCTAGATCACCCCCAATCCCATACATCTGCATTTTCTGCAGAAGCCTACCATGGTGAACCTTATCAAACGCCTTACTAAAATCCATATATACCACGTCCACTGCCTTGCCCCCATCCACCTCCTTGGTCACTTTCTCAAAAAACTCAATAAGGTTAGTAAGGCACGACCTACCTGCCACAAAACCATGCTGACTATCACCTATCAATTCATTACTCTCCAAATAACTATAAATCCTATCCCTTATAATTTTTTCCAACATCTTGCCGACAACAGAAGTGAGACTCACCGGTCTATAATTCCCGGGGAAGTCTCTGTTCCCCTTCTTAAACAATGGGACAACATTCGCTAACCTCCAATCTTCTGGTACTATACCAGAGGCCAACGACGACCTGAAGATCAGAGCCAGAGGCTCTGCAATCACTTCTCTTGCCTCCCAGAGAATCCTTGGATAAATCCCATCCGGACCAGGGGATTTATCTATTTTCAGACCCTCCAGAATATCCTGCACATCCTCCTTATCAACTGTAATACTGTCTATTCTACTCCCTTGCAACCCAGTGTCCTCCTCAGCTATATTCATGTCCCCTTGCGTGAACACCGAAGAGAAATATTGGTTCAATGCTTCACCAATCTCCTCCGGTTCCACACATAACTTCCCTCTGCCATCTATAACTGGCCCTAAACTTGCCCTAACCAATTTATCCCAACTCTCTGCTTCCTGTTAGATAGCCAATCCCCAATCCACGCCAACACCTTACCCCTAACTCCGTGTACCCCAATCTTCTGCAGCAACCTTTTGTGAGGCACCTTATCGACTAAGCTATCCCCCAATTGCCTGCGTTTCGCCCTCATCCCTCTAAACATGAAGCATACTTGCTTGGCGTGCCAAGTCAACAAGAGGGGTGTATGTCTGGGCGAGTGGAACGCCAGGAATACCTAGCGGTTTACCTTGTCATGTTCCAACCTTGCATTCGGTAAGTTATCCAAATTAATTATTATATTTTGACCGTGTTCTTAGACTTTATTTAGTAAAAGCTCCCTCGTGGGTCATTTGAATCCTGCCTGGAGTGAAATATCTTGCATTCAAACCCTAATGCCTAATTGAAATATAAAGCTTCGGGTCTGGACTAACTTCATAAAACACCTTGGGGTTTCTGGCCTGGGACTTAACATAAATACTGACCAACAAATTGGTCATTTCTACAGAGAGTGATAGAGGTTTGCAGCATGGAAACAGGCCCTTCGGCCCAACTTGTCCATGCCGACCTTTTTTTAAACCCCTAAGCTAATCCCAATTGCCCGCGTTTGGCCCATATCCCTCTATACCCATCGTACCCATGTAACTGTCTGAACGCTTTTTAAATTGTACCCGCCTCTACAACTGCCTCTGGCAGCTCGTTCCAGACACTCACCACCCTCTGTGTGAAAATTTTTTCCCTCTGGACCCTTTTGTATCTCTCACCTTAAACCTATGCCCTCTAGTTTGAGACTCCCCTACCTTTTGGGAAAAGATATTGACTATCTAGCTGATCTGTGCCCCTCATTATTTTATAGACCTCTATAAGATCACCCCTCAGCCTCCTACGCTCCAGAGAAAAAAGTCCCAGTCTATCCAGCCTCTCCTTATAACTCAATCCATCAAGCCCCGGTAGCATCCTAGTAAATCTTTTCTGCACTCTTTCTAGTTTAATAATATCCTTTCTATAATAGGGTGACCAGAACTGTACACAGCATTCCAATTGGGTGGCACAGTGGGTTAGCGCTGTTGCCTCACAGCGTCAGGGACCCGGGTTCGATTCCCGGCTCGGGCCACTGTCTGTGTGGAGTCTGCACGTTCTCCCCGTGTCTGCGTGGGTTTCCTCCGGGTGCTCCGGTTTCCTCCCACAGTCCGAAAGACGTGCTGGTTAGGGTGGATTGGCCGTGCTAAATTCTCCCTCAGTGTGACCCGAACAGGAGTGTGGCGACTGGGGGATTGCCACAGTAACTTCATTGCAGTGTTAATGTAAGCCTTCTTGTGAGACTAATAAATAAACTTTAAAAAGACTTAAATTAAACTTAAAAGTTTAAACTTGTGTGGCCTTGCTAATACCTTGTACAACTTCAAGACGTCCCAACTCCTGTATTCAATGTTCTGACCGATGAAACCAAGCATGCCGAATGCCTTCTTCACCACTCTGTCCACCGGTGACTCCACTTTCAAGGAGCTATGAACATGTACCCCTTCGATCTCTTTGTTCTGTAACTCTCCCCAACACCCTACCATTAACTGAGTAAGTCCTGCCCTGGTTCAATCTACCAAAATGCATCACCTCGCATTTAACTAAATTAAACTCCATCTGCCATTCGTCAGCCCACTGGCCCAATTGATCAAGATCCCGTTGCAATCGGAGATAACTTTCCTCACTGTCCGTTCTGCCTCCAATCTTGGTTGTGGGAGAGGGAGGAAGGGATTGTCTTGGGGGAGGGGTGGGGGGGGTGGGGGAGGAGAGGAGGGGAACAGGGAGGTTTTGCCGTAGCTTCCCTCGCTTACCCCCGTCTCTGTGAGGGGCAGCTGTGTGGGGAAGGACCAGGGAAAGATGTTGGGTGCAGAGGGGGGAAGGAGGTGAGAACGGTCGGTGGAAAGGGCGAGGTGGGGATCCCGTGACCAAGTCGCCTTTGGGGCTCTCGCTCCATGCACGCACCTTTAACGTTCCTGAATTTGATTCTCAGCTTGCCACTTGATGTTGTCCAATCCCGAGGCGGTTCTCTGCTGGTGGTCTTTTTGATTGGTGCTGGTTCGCCCCGCCCACCTCCACATAAACTCCCGCCACCTTGGCCCGTGACGGCACGGGGCCTCGAATCCGACGCAGGGTGCGATTGGCCTCGAACCACCCGCCCCCGGCAAGCAATCGTGTCTTAACCGGTTGTGTTTTGTTTTCGTCTCCTGTCTCTCTCCCACCACTCCTCACCAACTGTCCCCCCCCCTCTGTCTCCCACCCTTCCTAACGCGCAGCAGGATTCCGAGATTCCGAGTTCGGACGCCCTGGAGGCTTTGGCAGCCGGGGATATTCAGACAGCCGGGCGCTTACCGACCGTCGTGGGGCCATGAGTGGGGGCAGCGGGCGGTTCCGTGACGCCCCCCCACGCGGGGGACCCTCCTTCGACTTTCGGGAACCCTCAGACGGTAAGTGTCCTGGGACGGGAAGGGAGTACCGCACTGTGGGAGAGTCAGTGCTGAGGGAGCGCCGCACTGTGGGAGGGTCAGTGCTGAGGGAGCGCCACACTGTGGGAGGGTCAGTGCTGAGGGAGCGCCGCACTGTGGGAGGGTCAGTGCTGAGGGAGCGCCACACTGTGGGAGGGTCAGTGCTGAGGGAGCGCCGCACTGTGGGAGGGTCAGTGCTGAGGGAGCGCCGCACTGCGGGAGAGTCAGTGCTGAGGGAGTGCCGCACTGTGGGAGGGTCGGTGCTGAGGGAGCGCCGCACTGTGGGAGGTTCAGTGCTGGGAGGGTCAGTGCTGAGGGAGTGCCGCACTGTGGGAGGGTCAGTGCTGAGGGAGCGCCACACTGTGGGAGGGTCAGTGCTGAGGGAGCGCCGCACTGTGGGAGGGTCAGTGCTGAGGGAGCGCCGCACTGCGGGAGAGTCAGTGCTGAGGGAGCGCCGCACTGTGGGAGGGTCGGTGCTGAGGGAGCGCCGCACTGTGGGAGGTTCAGTGCTGGGAGAGTGCCGCACTGTGGGAGGGTCAGTGCTGAGGGAGTGCCGCACTGTGGGAGGATCAGTGCTGAGGGAGCACCGCACTGTGGGAGGGTCAGTGCTGAGGGAGTGCCGCACTGTGGGAGGGTCAGTGCTGAGGGAGCACCGCACTGTGGGAGGGTCGGTGCTGAGGGAGCGCCGCACTGTGGGAGGGTCAGTGCTGAGGGAGCGCCGCACTGTGGGAGGGTCAGTGCTGAGGGAGCGCCGCACTGTGGGAGGGTCAGTGCTGAGGGAGCGCCGCACTGTGGGAGGGTCAGTGCCCAGGGAGTGCCGCACTGTGGGAGGGTCAGTGCTGAGGGAGCGCCGCACTGTGGGAGGGTCAGTGCTGAGGGAGCGCCGCACTGTGGGAGGGTCAGTGCTGAGGGAGCGCCGCACTGTGGGAGGGTCGGTGCTGAGGGAGCGCCGCACTGTGGGAGGGTCAGTGCTGAGGGAGCGCCACACTGTGGGAGGGTCGGTGCTGAGGGAGAGCCGCACTGTGGGAGGGTCGGTGCTGAGGGAGTGCCGCACTGTGGGAGGGTCGGTGCTGAGGGAGAGCCGCACTGTGGGAGGGTCGGTGCTGAGGGAGCGCCGCACTGTGGGAGGGTCGGTGCTGAGGGAGCGCCGCACTGTGGGAGGGTCAGTGCTGAGGGAGCGCCGCACTGTGGGAGGGTCAGTGCTGAGGGAGCACCGCACTGTGGGAGGGTCAGTGCTGAGGGAGCGCCGCACTGTGGGAGGGTCAGTGCTGAGGGAGCGCCGCACTGTGGGAGGGTCGGTGCTGAGGGAGCGCCGCACTGTGGGAGGGTCAGTGCTGAGGGAGCGCCGCACTGTGGGAGGGTCAGTGCTGAGGGAGCGCCGCACTGTGGGAGGGTCAGTACTGAGGGAGCGCCGCACTGTGGGAGGGTCAGTGCTGAGGGAGCGCCGCACTGTGGGAGGGTCAGTGCTGAGGGAGCGCCGCACTGTGGGAGGGTCAGTGCTGAGAGAGCGCCGCACTGTGGGAGGGTCAGTGCTGAGGGAGCGCTGCACTGTGGGAGGGTCGGTGCTGAGGGAGCGCCGCACTGTGGGAGGGTCAGTGCTGAGGGAGCACCGCACTGTGGGAGGGTCAGTGCTGAGGGAGCGCCGCACTGTGGGAGGGTCGGTGCTGAGGGAGCGCCGCACTGTGGGAGGGTCAGTGCTGAGGGAGCGCCGCACTGTGGGAGGGTCGGTGCGTCACAAGATGAAGGTATATTGTTTTGGATAGTGTGGAGGAGGATGACTCTCCAGGGGTAAGACACAGTGACCAGGTCACTGGCACAGTCAGGCTCTGTGGCCCGGAAAGGGAGGGATCAGGAGAGCATTAGTGGTGGGGGACGCGTCGGTTAGAGGCACGGACAGGCGATTCTGTGGGTGCCAACGGGACTCCAGGATGGTAGCCTGCCTACCTGGGGCTGGGGTCATGGATGTCTCCGAGCGGATAGGAGGCATCTTAAAAGGGGAGGATAAAGAAACGGATGTCATTGTACACATTGGTGCGAATGACGTAGATCGGAAGAGCAGGAAGATCCTACGAGAGCAATTCAGGGAGTTGGGAAATAGGCTAAAAAGTAGGGCCTCCAGGTGGCCATCTCTGGGCTGCTCCCAATGCCTCGGGCCAGTGAGGCTCGGAACAGGGAGATAGTACAATTGAACGCTTGGCTAAAAGACTGGTCCAGGAGGGAGGGCTTCATATTCCTGGATCACTGGGAAGTTTTCAGGAGAGGAGGGCACCTGTACAAGAAGGACGGGTCACAACTAAATTGGAAGGGCACCAATATCCTGGCATGGGTTTTGCTCGTGCAGTTCGGGGGGGTTTAAACTAGTATGGCAGGGGGGTGGGGATCAAAATATTAGGTCTACAAGTGTAGAGGCTGGGGACGAGCTTGGGGCCAGGACACGGCTGGCAAAGAAGAAGAGCACTCTGGGGGAGGATGACCTCACTGGGCCTGGAGGTCTGGAGTGCATCTACTTCAATGCAAGGAGCTTAGCAGGGAAGACAGACGAACTTAGGGCCTTAATGCTCACGAGGAATTTGGATGTGGTTGCGGTGACAGAGACTTGGTTGAAAGAGGGACAGGACTGGCAGCTGAATATTCCGGGGTACAAGTGTTTTAGGCGAGACAGAGGAGGGGCCAAAAGAGGTGGGGGAGTAGCGGTATTAGTTGGAGAGCATATTACAGCGGTGCAGAGGGAGGACAATTCAGGGGGGTCGTGTAACGAGTCACTGTGGGTGGAGCTCAGAAACAGGAAGGGCGCAGTCACTATGTTGGGGGTGTACTACAGGCCCCCCAACAGCCCAAGGGAAGTGGAAGAACGGATATGTCAGGAGATACTGGATAGGTGCAGGAAAAATAGGGTTGTTGTAGTGGGAGACTTCAATTTCCCTGGTATAGACTGGAAATCGCGTAGGGCTGGGAGTCTGGATGGGGAGGAATTTGTAAAATGCGTACAGGAGGGTTCTTTGGAAGAATATGTAGACAGCCCAACTAGAGAGGGGGCTATACTGGACCTGGTACTGGGGAATGAGCCCGGTCAGGTCTTCAAAGTTTCGGTAGGGGAACATGTGGCAAATAGTGACCACAATTCTGTTAGCTTTAGGATAGTGATGGAAAAGGATGAGTGGTGTCCCAAGGGTAAGGTGTTGGATTGGGGGAAGGCTAACTTTAGTGGGATTCGGCAGAAATTGGCAGCTCTTGATTGGGAGAGGCTGTTTGAGGGTAAATCCACATCTGGCATGTGGGAGCCTTTTAAGGAACAGTTGTTAGGGCTACAGGACAGGCATGTGCCTGTTAAAAAGAAGGATAGGAAGGGTAGGATTCGAGAACCGTGGATAACCAGGGAAATTGAGGGACTGGTCAAAAAGAAAAGAGAGGCGTATGTTAGGTCCAGGCAGCTAAAAACGGAGGGAGCTCTGGAGGAATACAAAGAAAGTAGGAAAGAACTCAAATGAGGAATTAGAAGGGCAAAAAGGGGTCACGAAATGTCCTTGGCAGACAGGATTAAGGAGAATCCCAAGGCATTTTATTCATACTTTAGGAGCAAAAGGGTTGTCAGGGTAAAAATCGGACCTCTCGGGGACAAAAGTGGGGAATTATGCTTAGAGCCCAAAGAAGTAGGGGAGATCCTAAATGAATACTTTGCGTCGGTATTCACAAAGGAGAGGGATGTGTTGACTGGGAGTGTCTCGGAGGGGAGTGTTGACCCGTTGGAGAAAATCTCCATTACAAGGGAGGAAGTGTTAGATTTTTAGGGAATATAAAGACTGACAAATCCCCAGGGCCTGATGGAATCTATCCCAGGCTGCTCAGGGAGATGAGAGATGAAATCGCTGGGCCTCTGACGCAAATCTTTGTCTCGTCACTGGACACAGGTGAGGTCCCAGAGGATTGGAGGATAGCTAATGTGGTCCCGTTATTTAAGAAGGGTAGGAAGGATAACCCGGGTAATTATAGGCCGGTGAGCTTGACGTCCGTGGTGGGGAAGTTGTTGGAGAAGATTCTTAGAGATAGGATGTATGCGCATTTAGAAAGGAATAAACTCATTAACGATAGTCAGCATGGTTTTGTGAGAGGGAGGTCATGCCTCACTAACCTGGTGGAGTTTTTTGAAGAAGTGAAGAGAATGGTTGACGAGGGAAGGGCCGTGGATGTCGCCTGTATGGACTTTAGTAAAGCGTTTGACAAAGTCCCTCATGGTAGGCTGGTGAAAAAGGTTGGATCTCATGGGATAAAGGGGGAGGTGGCTAGATGGGTGGAGAACTGGCTTGGTCATAGAAGACAGAGGGTGGTAGTGGAAGGGTCTTTTTCCGGCTGGAGGCCTGTGACTAGTGGTGTTCCGCAGGGCTCTGTATTGGGACCTCTGCTGTTTGTGATTTATATAAACAATCTGGAAGAAGGTGTAACTGGGGTGATCAGTAAGTTTGCGGACGACACGAAAATGGCTGGACTTGCAGATAGTAAGGAACATTGTCAGAGGCTACAGAAGGATATAGATAGGCTGGAAATCTGGGCAAAGAAATGGCAGATGGAGTTCAATCCAGATGAATGCGAAGTGATGCATTTTGGTAGAACTAACGTAGAGGGGAGCTATACGATAAATGGCAGAACCATAAAGGGTGTGGATACGCAGAGGGACCTGGGTGTGCAAGTCCACAGATCCTTGAAGGTGACGTCACAGGTGGAGAAGGTGGTGAAGAAGGCATATGGCATGCTTGCCTTTATAGGACGGGGCATAGAGTATAAAAGTTGGGGTCTGATGTTGCAGATGTATAGAACGTTGGTTCGGCCGCATTTGGAATACTGCGCCCAGTTCTGGTCGCCACACTGCCAGAAGGACGTGGAGGCTTTAGAGAGAGTACAGAGGAGGTTTACCAGGATGTTGCCTGGTATGGAGGGGCTTAGCTATGAGGAGAGATTGGGTAAACTGGGGTTGTTCTCACTGGAAAGACGGAGGATGAGGGGTGACCTAATAGAGGTGTATAAAATTATGAAAGGCATGGATAGGGTGAACGGTGGGAAGCTTTTCCCCGGGTCGGTGGTGACGTTCACGAGGGGTCATAGGTTCAAGGTGAAGGGGGGGGAGGTTTAACACGGATATCAGAAGGACGTATTTTACACAGAGGGTGGTGGGGGCCTGGAATGCGCTGCCAGGCAAGGTGGTGGAGGCGGACACACTGGGAACGTTTAAGACTTATCGAGATAGCCACATGAACGGAGTGGGAATGGAGGGATACAAAAGAATGGTCTAGTTTGGACCAGGGAGCGGCGCGGGCTTGGAGGGCCGAAGAGCCTGTTCCTGTGCTGTATTGTTCTTTGAGAGGGAGAGAGTTCGGTGCATTCGATTGTTGTACCAGTGTGACAGCATTGCGGGCGAGGGGCAGAATGGTCTCCGGTGGCAATGAAATCTGTACGTTGAATAGAACAAGGCGTTGCACTGTCAGTGATTCTCTCTCTCTCACCGTCTCTCCTTTTCTCTCCCCCTTCTCTCTCTCTCTCCCCGTCACAGAGGAACGCGCTCAGAGGCCCAAGCTGCAGCTGAAGCCCCGGACTGTCTCGGCCCCCCTGAACCAAGTCGCCAACCCCAACTCGGCCATCTTCGGTGGAGCCAAGCCCCGTCAAGAGAAAGACAAGGCGGAGAGTCAGGACAGCTCTTAGTTCCACCTGAGTCTTCCGGAATAGTTAGTGGGGGGGGTGGGTGGGTGGGGGGGTAAGGGAGGGAGGGGGGGGGGGTTAGGGTGGAGTTGGAAGAGGGGACAGGGTTGGGGATGATGTGAATGATATGAAGGGGGGGGTCTCGGTTGTGGCTCCCCCAATCCGTGTGCTTGTGGTCTTGGCATGTTTCTTGGTATGTCCCTTTCTCCCGCTGCCAGGTTTTAACCGAGAGTCCCGTGTGTTATTTGTTGAATAAAAAGTTGCAGAAGTGGCGCCCTTGGGGGGTGCTTTAACCCAGAGGAAGCGACCCCTACTCACCCTCCCTCTTCGCTTGTGTCATTGTCCCTTCCTTCTCCCCCCCCCCCCACCCCTTCGCCTCACTCAATGCGGGGGCTCGCTGTGTCTCGGGACAAAGTCTCTTTCGACACGCGCACCGGGGGCAGCCGAGGCCCCAGGCTCCATCCTCGTGAGGGATTGCCCGCAGGAGAGGCCCCAGGCTTCATTCTCGGCCTAGTGAGGGATTGCCCGCACGAAAGGCCGCAGGCTTCATTCTCGGCCTAGTGAGGGATTGCCCGCACAAAAGGCCACAGGCTTCATTCTCGGCCTAGTGAGGGATTGCCCGCACGAAAGGCCGCAGGCTTCATTCTTGGCCTAGTGAGGGATTGCCCGCACGAAAGGCCGCAGGCTTCATTCTCAGCCTAGTGAGGGATTGCCCGCACGAAAGGCCGCAGGCTCCGTTCTCGGCCTAGTGAGGGATTGCCTGCACGAAAGGCCGCAGGCTTCATTCTCGGCCTAGTGTGGGATGACCCTCAGGAGAGGCCCTAGGTTTCATTCTCGGCCTGGTGAGGGAATGCCCGCAGGAAAGGCCCCAGGCTCTGTTCTCGGCCTAGTGAGGGATTGCTCGTAGGAAAGGCCCCAGGCTTCATTCTCGGCCTAGTGAGGGAATGCCCGCAGGAAAGGCCCCAGGCTCTGTTCTCGGCCTAGTGAGGGATTGCTCATAGGAAAGGCCCCAGGCTTCATTCTCGGCCTAGTGAGGGATGATCCTCAGGAAAGGCCCCAGGCTTCATTCTCGGCCTAGTGAGGGATGATCCTCAGGAAAGGCCCCAGGCTTCATTCTCGGTCTAGTGAGGGATGACCCTCAGGAAAGGCCCCAGGCTTCATTCTCGGCCTAGTGAGGGATGATCCTCAGGAAACGCCCTTGGTTTCATACTCGGCCTAGTGAGAGATTGCCCGCAGAAAAGGCCCCAGGCTCCATTCTCGGTCTAGTGAGGGATGACCCTCAGGAAAGGCCCCAGGCTCCATTCTCGGTCTAGTGAGGGATGATCCTCCGGAAACGCCCTTGGTTTCATACTCGGCCTAGTGAGAGATTGCCCGCAGAAAAGGCCCCAGGCTCCATTCTCGGTCTAGTGAAGGATGATCCTCAGGAGAGGCCCCAGGCTCCGTTTTTGGCCTCGTGAGGGCTTGCTCGTAAGAAAGGCCTCAGGCTTCATTCTCGGTCGAGTGAGGGATGATCCTTGGGCGAGGCCCCAGGCTCTGTTGTCGGCCTAGTGAGGGACTGTCCGCAGGAGAGGCCCCAGGCTTCATTTTCAGCCTAGTGATCCTCAGGAGAGGCCGCGTGCTCCGTTCTTGGCCGAGTGATGAATTGGCTGTCGGAAAGGCCCCAGGCTTCATTCTCGGTCTACTGAGGGATGATCCTCAGGAATGGCCCAGACTCTTGTTCTCGGCCTAGTGAGGAGTTGGTTTCGGCCGCGGCCCAGGCTCCATCCTCGGCCTAGTGAGGGGTTGCCCGTAGGAAAGGGCCCATTTTGGCTGAATGTGGGATAGAAATTAGGAAAAGCCCAGGATTCGTTCTCGGCCTAGTGAGGGATTGCTGCAGGAAAGGTCCCGGGCTCTATTTTTGGCCTAATATGGGATAGTCCTCAGGAAAAGCCCAGGATCCGTTCTCGGCCTAGTGAGGATTTGACCCTGGCAAAGGCCCCAGGCTCTGTTCTTGGCCGAGTGCTGGATTGCCTCCAGGAAAGGCCCCCGGCTCCATTTTTGGCGTAACACTGGGCTGGCTGCCGGCAAGGCCCAGGCTCTATTCTAGGCCTGGTGAGGAACTGGTCCCAGGTTCCCCCATCCTTGGCCTAAATCTACAAGGTTGCCCTTGGGAAAGGCCCTCAGGCACCATCCTCGCTCGGCCTGGCTGTAGGATTGCTTCATCCTGGTCACCCAGCGTTGAGGCGGGGGGGGTCAAGTGCTGCCCCCCATTAGCCACCCACTTGGCGCAAATATTCTCTCTCCCGAAATCCTTCACTAATAATAAACCTCTGGCTACCCCTGGGTTCAATGAGAGCAAACCAGCCAGTGAGCTGTGATTGGGGTGGGGTGTGCTTTTGTAGGTGACGGTGGCAGCCATTTTGAGAATTGGCCAATGTTGGCCTGCCTGGTGGCCATGTTGAAAATGAGCCTGCCTGGTGGCCATTTTGAGAATTGGCCAACATATAGCCTGCCCGGTGGCCATTTTGAGAATTGGCCAACATATAGCCTGCCCGGTGGCCATTTTGAGAATTGGCCAATGTTGGTATGCCTGATGGCCATTTGGAGAACTGGTCAACATTGGCCTGCTTGGCGGCCATTTTGGGTCACCGTTGGAGCCATATTTTTCCATTTGGAACCCACCCCCTGGCATCTGGGGAGAGGAATGGGTAACTCCCTACCCTATTCCCTCCCCTATTCCTTCCCTATTCCTTCTTGCCTCACGTAGGTTGTTGGAGAGTGAAGCCTCTTGCAGGCACTCAGCCACCCACCCCTGCTGGGGGTGGGGGCAAGGCGGCTTGGAGTTGGCAGCGGCAGACATTATTAAAAGGCTGTCCCGGTGTGTGGGTGGGTCCCTTTAAGGCGGATGGTGTGTGTCACTTTAAGGGACGGAGCCACTCTGTGGGGGTCCTGTCGCTCCCCCCGAGGCGAGGGTCGAACTGGAGGTTACCACGTCAGATAGTGAGGAAGGGTCAGTGAGACAGCGAGAGGGAGGGAGAGATGGGGGGTCAGAGAGACGGGGAAAGGGCTAGATTACACAGAATCTCATTGTATGTTGATCTTTGAATAAAGCTACAAAGTGTAAAATCAAACAACTTGCGTCTCTCTCTGTCTCTTGCCCCCTCCCTCGCTCCGGCCCCCTCCCTCGTTCCGGCCCCCTCCCTCGCCCAATCCTGGGGATTGGGCTGGGAGGGAGTCCCTTCGCACCTTGACGCAGATTCTGGACAGGAGTAGCAAGCGGGCAAAGAACATGGAACGTGACGTGGGGAAAAACTGGTGCCGCACTTGCAGAGGAGGGATTGGTAATGAACTGGGAAGAGACTGGAAGTGTCGACGTGCAGAGGGACCCGGGTGTCCTGGTGCATCAGTCAGTGAAAACCCACACCCTGGTGAATCACGCTACTGGCAAGTCTTAACGGAATTTAGTCAGGGCTTCATCGAACCTCTACATGTAGAAGGAGACCATTTGGTCCATCGAATTAATACTTACTCTCCGTCAGGGTTACTGATCAATCGTGTAGGAGCTTGGTTAGACCACACTGCGGGTGCAGTTTTGGTCCATCTTACCTTAGAAGGGATAGTGTTGAAGTGGAAACTTTTCTACTGACTGTGGAAGAGAGAGACTCAACAAACTTACACTGACAAAACAAGTCTTTATTAATTAACAAAATTACAGAATGCAGTAGTGGCACAGACTTATAGTCAGAGAGCAGTTGGTAGAACTGCTAGTTCCTTCCTAAGTCTGCCAATTCCATCCAAAATCAGTCCGATACTTATACAAAAACTTTATCGATTTTCATCACCAGAGCTTAAGTCAGGAATTCACTGAACAGCACAAACACGGGCAGCGTCATAAATTGTGGTACATTAAGGTACACTTAGTTAATCCCCTCGGACTCTGTGTAACGTTTCTCACGCCATTATCTTGTTCTTTGATGCTCCAGAAAGAGTTTGTGACTCTTTTCATCCCTGACCTTACCTCGCTTGATTCATCCAGCACGAGGGGGTACTTTTATCAATATTTATGGGGGTTAAGCATAGCCAGATCTCCTCGGGTCTTACTCATTCCTTAAGTTAAGCGGAGTCAGATTTATCAGACTCCACAGGGGGTCAAGCTTCTTGAAAGATCTAACAGGGGTCTGACTTTCTGAACTAGTTACCTTAGCTTTTTTCACAATGTACCAACCTAGTTGACTATTTTTCCCATCATGCTATAATGTTTCATCTAGTTGATCATTCATCTCCTTATACTACTGCAGGATCAATATATTCTCCTTATACTACAGAGTTAATACAATTCTACATTCCCTCCTTTTGTCGTATCATGACTAGTTAAATGGGTGTATCAGTAAAACGATTAATAATGTATCCACACAAGCAACCAAGCAATCCTATCCCGAATAGGAGGAGGAAGACCTTAAAAATCCAACCAAACAATCCGTGATTTAGCCATCCCAACCAACCTGGTGGATCATAATCGTGAAATTCCCTGCCCATCTCTTGGATTTGATCAGCGTGGTTCTTGACATGATCGGACAGGCGAGCGATATTTTCGGAGGAATCTGGGATATAGGTACAGCACTCCCGACCCACACCCGTCCCGTCCCTGCGAAGCCAACAGGTGATCCAAAGCCAGTCGATTCCGCGATCCGGACAGCCACCAGCTCGGCCGAGACCTCGGCCAGTGCCTGCCCGGAGGCCCTGGCTGCTGATGCTGTTTCGTTTGCCAGTTGTTCCAATGCCGAGGCCATGTGGATTAGTTCGTTGGCTGCCTTGCCTGTCCTGTATGACGGAAAGGCTATCGCAAACATAGAAAAACGACAGCACAAAACAGGCCCTTCGGCCCCACAAGTTGTGCCGAACACATCCCTACCTTCTAGACCTACCTATAACCCTCCATCCTATTAAGCTCCATGTACTCATCCAGGAGTCTCTTAAAAGACCCTATTGCGTTCGCCTCCACCACCACTGATGGCAGCCGATTCCACTCGCCCACCACCCTCTGTGTGAAAAACTTACCCCGAACATCTCTCCTGTACCTACCCCCCAGCACCCTAAACCTGTGTCCTCTCGTAGCAGACATTTCCACCCTGGGAAAAAGCCTCTGAGAGTCCACCCGGTCTATGCCTCTCAACATCTTATACACCTCTATTAGGTCTCCTCTCATCCTTCGTCTCTCCAAGGAGAAAAGACCGAGCTCCCTCAGCCTATCCTCATAAGGCATGCCACCCAATCCTGGCAACATCCTTGTAAATCTCCTCTGCACCCTTTCAATCTTTTCCACATCCTTCCTGTAATGAGGCGACCAGAACTGAGCACAGTACTCCAAGTGGGGTCTGACGAGGGTCTTATATAGCTGCATCATTATCCCCGGACTCCTAAACTCAATCCCTCGATTGATAAAGGCCAGCACACCATACGCCTTCTTAACCACCTCCTCCACCTGCGGGGCCGATTTTAGAGTCCTATGGACCCGGACCCCAAGGTCCTTCTGATCCTCTCCAGTACTAAGAGTCTTTCCCTTTATATTGTACTCCTTCATCCCATTTGACATACCAAAGTGGACCACGACGCATTTATCTGGGTTGAAGAACCATTCGGTTCCACTAATGGTTCGTTTGACTCGAGAGGGGTAACGCTTGGAGGGAGATGGTGCATGTAGGGTATGACATATCTCGGATAACAGGACCCTATCCAATTGATAGGAAGCCATGAATATGTTTTAGTGCCACGGATAAAATAGGTTCCATTATAGGCCGTAAATTTATCAGCCAATGTCATCCAGGGTATTGGGGTAGTAGATGCCCAGGAGTCGTTAGAGGTTATATTCCATATTTGGGACCATAGAACATAGAACAGTACAGCACAGAACAGGCCCTTCGGCCCACGATGTTGTGCCGAGCTTTATCTGAAACCAAGATCAAGCTATCCCACTCCCTATCATCCTGGTGTGCTCCATGTGCCTATCCAATAACCGCTTAAATGTTCCTAAAGTGTCTGACTCCACTATCACTGCAGGCAGTCCATTCCACACCCCAACCACTCTCTGCGTAAAGAACCTACCTCTGATATCCTTCCTATATCTCCCACCACGAACCCTACAGTTATGCCCCCTTGTAATAGCTCCATCCACCCGAGGAAATAGTCTTTGAACGTTCACTCTATCTATCCCCTTCATCATTTTATAAACCTCTATTAAGTCTCCCCTCAGCCTTGTCCCACCAATCGAGAACAAACATGCCCTTATCAGATAGACCTGCTACTGGTCCCTGCCATTCGGCTGTAAGATTACATTTGCCTTGTCCCATCAATTTCCCTCTTCCCAATCTACTAAAACATAGGGATCCCTGTACGTTCCTTGAGGGGACATGAAGGGAGGACGGAAGCAAATTGTGATTATAAGCCGGCTGGTAACAAGTTGAAAATCTAGTCATTTGATAGCCAGGTGCTTCACATTCCATCATACCTCCTCCCGAATCCTGTCTGATTCTGACGTCAGACTTTTGAATGGACCGACCTCGCATTAAGTTGATCTTTCTCTACACCCCGAGCTGTGACTGTAACACTACATTCTGCACCCTCTCCTTTCCTTCTCTATGAACGGTATGCTTTGTCTGTATAGCGCGCAAGAAACAATACTTTTCACTGTATCCCGATACAAATCAAATGTCTTATGAAGAGAGTTTGGAGGAATGGGGCCAGAGATTCAAAGAACAAGAAAGGAACTCAGTGAAATTTTATTATTCATTCGTGGGACACGGCTGTCGCTGGACGGTCCAGCATTTATTGCCCATCCCTAGTTGCCCTTGGAGGGTAGTTGAGACTCACCCACATTGCTGTGTCTCTGGAGTCACATGTAGGCCAGACCGGGGTAAAGACGGCAGATTTCCTTCCCTAAAGGGAACCGGATGGGGGTTTTCCCCACAACGGGTCATCAATAGATTCTTAATCCCAGATATTTTTTTAATTGAATTCAAATTCCACCATCTGCCGTGGGGGGGATTCGAACCCGGGGGTCCCCCAGAACATTAGCTGAGTTTCTGGATTAATAATCTAGCAATAAGACCACTGTCCGTGACAGAATGCAGAATAGTTAAAGGGATAGACGGGGGGAGATAGGTGTGAGGTGTTTATCCCCCCCGACTGGGGAATCTAGACCCAGGGGACGCAATTTCTAAATAAAGGGGGAGCCCTTTTAGGGGTGAGATGGGGAAGGGAAAGAGTTTATTCCAAGGGCTCTAAATCGTTGGAATTCTCTACCCGAGAGTGAAGTGGAAACTCACTCACTCTGTATCTAACCCCGTGCTGTACCTGTCCTGGGAGTGTTTGATGGGGGACAGTGTAGAGGGAGCTTTACTCTGTATCTAACCCCGTGCTGTACCTGTCCTGGGAGTGTTCGATAGGGGACAGTGTAGAGGGAGATTTACTCTGTATCTAACCCCGTGCTGTACTTGTCCTGGGAGTGTTTGATGGGGGACAGTGTAGAGGGAGCTTTACTCTGTATCTAACCCCGTGCTGTACCTGTCCTGGGAGTGTTCGATAGGGGACAGTGTAGAGGGAGATTTACTCTGTATCTAACCCCGTGCTGTACCTGTCCTGGGAATGTTCGATAGGGGACAGTGTAGAGGGAGATTTACTCTGTATCTAACCCCGTGCTGTACCTGTCCTGGGAGTGTTTGATTGGGGACAGTGTAGAGGGAGCTTTACTCTGTATCTAACACCGTGCTGTACCTGTCCTGGGAATGTTCGATAGGGGACAGTGTAGAGGGAGCTTTACTCTGTATCTAACCCCGTGCTGTACCTCTCCTGGGAGTGTTTGATGGGGACAGTGCAGAGGGAGCTTTACTCTGTATCTAACCCCGTGCTGTACCTGTCCTGGGAGTGTTTGATGGGGGACAGTGTAGAGGGAGCTTTACTCTGTATCTAACCCCATGCTGTACCTGTCCTGGGAGTGTTTGATGGGGGACAGTGTAGAGGGAGCTTTACTCTGTATCTAACCCCGTGCTGTACCTGTCCTGGGAGTGTTTGATGGGGGACAGTGTAGAGGGAGCTTTACTCTGTATCTAACCCCGTGCTGTACCTGTCCTGGGAGTGTTTGATGGGGGACAGTGCAGAGGGAGCTTTACTCTGTATCTAACCCCGTGCTGTACTTGTCCTGGGAGTGTTTGATGGGGACAGTGTAGAGAGAGCTTTACTCTGTATCTAACCCCGTGCTGTACCTGTCCTGGGAGTGTTTGATGGGGACAGTGTAGAGGGAGCTTTACTCTGTATCTAACCCCGTGCTGTACCTGTCCTGGGAGTGTTTGATGGGGGACAGTGTAGAGGGAGCTTTACTCTGTATCTAACCCCCGTGCTGTACCTGTCCTGGGAGTGTTTGATGGGGGACAGTGTAGAGGGAGCTTTACTCTGTATCTAACCCCGTGCTGTACCTGTCCTGGGAGTGTTTGATGGGGGACAGTGTAGAGGGAGCTTTACTCTGTATCTAACCCCGTGCTGTACCTGTCCTGGGAGTGTTTGATGAGGGACAGTGTAGAGGGAGCTTTACTCTGTATCTAACCCCGTGCTGTACCTGTCCTGGGAGTGTTTGATGGGGACAGTGTAGAGGGAGCTTTACTCTGTATCTGCAATCACTAAGTGAGATAGAACATAGAACATAGAACATTACAGCGCAGAACAGGCCCTTCGGCCCACGATGTTGCACCGACCAGTTAAAAAAAAAAACTGTGACCCTCCAACCTAAACCAATTTCTTTTCGTCCATGAACCTATCTACGGATCTCTTAAACGCCCCCAAACTAGGCGCATTTACTACTGATGCTGGCAGGGCATTCCAATCCCTCACCACCCTCTGGGTAAAGAACCTACCCCTGACATCGGTTCTATAACTACCCCCCCTCAATTTAAAGCCATGCCCCCTCGTGCTGGATTTCTCCATCAGAGGAAAAAGGCTATCACTATCCACCCTATCTAAACCTCTAATCATCTTATATGTTTCAATAAGATCCCCTCTTAGCCGCCGCCTTTCCAGCGAAAACAATCCCAAATCCCTCAGCCTCTCCTCATAGGATCTCCCCTCCATACCAGGCAACATCCTGGTAAACCTCCTCTGCACCCTCTCCAAAGCCTCCACATCCTTCCTGTAATGTGGGGACCAGAACTGCACACAGTACTCCAAGTGCGGCCGCACCAGAGTTGTGTACAGTTGCAACATAACGCTACGACTCCTAAATTCAATCCCCCTACCAATAAACGCCAAGACACCATATGCCTTCTTAACAACCTTATCTACTTGATTCCCAACTTTCAGGGATCTATGCACACATACACCTAGATCCCTCTGCTCCTCCACACTATTCAAAGTCCTCCCGTTAGCCCTATACTCAACACATCTGTTATTCCTACCAAAGTGAATTACCTCTGTGGCTGTGTTTATTGAAGGAACCACTAGGTGTCAGTGTTGGGCCGTTGAGTTGTCTGTGAAACTCAAATGTAATATCCAGAACAACATTGAGTGGTGGAGTTGTGACTCAGCCTTCTAATTCAACATCTTGGGGTAGCACAGTCGGTTAGCGCTGCTGCCTCACAGCGCCAGGGACCCAGGTTCGATCCCCGGCTCGGGTCACTGTCTGTGCGGAGTCTGCACATTCTCCCCGTGTCTGCATGGGTTTCCTCCGGGTGCTCCGGTTTCCTCCCACAGTCTGAAGGACGTGCTGGTTAGGGTGGGGATTGGGCCGTGCTAAATTCTCCCTCAGTGTTACCCGAACAGGAATGTGGCGACTGGGGGATTTCCACAGTCGCTTCATTGCGGTGTTAATGTAAGCTGACTTGTGTCACTAATAAGTAAAGCCTATGCCCTCTATTTTTAGACTCCCCTACCTTTGGGAAAAGATATTGACTATCTAGCTGATCTGTGCCCCTCATTATTTTATAGACCTCTATAAGATCACCCCTCAGCCTCCTACGCTCCAGAGAAAAAGTCCCAGTCTATCCAGCCTCTCCTTATAACTCCATCCATCAAGTCCCGGTCGCATCCCAGTAAATCTTTTCTGCACTCTTTCTAGTTTAATAATATCCTTTCTATAATAGGGTGACCAGAACTGTACACAGTATTCCAAGTGTGGCCTTACCAATGTCTTGTACAACTTCAACAAGACGTCCCAACTCCTGTGTTCAATGTTCTGACCAATGAAACCAAGCATTCCGAATGCCTTCTTCACCACTCTGTCCACCTGTGACTCCACTTTCAAGGAGCTATGAACCTGTACCCCTCGATCTCTTTGCATCGACAGTGACCCAAGCCAGGAATCGAACCCGGGTCCCTGGCGCTGTGAGGCAGCAGTGCTAACCGCTGTGCCACCATTGAAGGTGAGAGGGGAGAGATACAAAAGGGTCCAGAGGGGCACTTTTTTCACACAGAGGGTGGTGAGTGTCTGGAACGAGCTGCCAGAGGCAGTAGTAGAGGCGGGTACAATTTTGTCTTTAAAAAGCGTTTAGATAGTTACACGGGTACGATGGGTATAGAGGGATATGGGCCAAATGCGGGCAATTGGGATTAGCTTAGTGGTTAATAAAAAAGCGGCAGCATAGGCAAGTTGGGCCGAAGGGCCCGTTTCCATGCTGTAAACCTCTCTGAGTCAATGCCTCATTCATCTCCTTACTGTTATAAAAGGAAGTGATGCATTTTGGTAGAACTAACGTAGGGAGGAGCTATACGATAAATGGCAGAACCATAAAGGGTGTGGATACTCAGAGGGACCTGGGTGTGCAAGTCCACAGATCCTTGAAGGTGACGTCACAGGTGGAGAGGGTGGTGAAGAAGGCATATGGCATGCTTGCCTTTATAGGACGGGGCATAGAGTATAAAAGTTGGGGTCTGATGTTGCAGATGTATAGAACGTTGGTTCGGCCGCATTTGGAATACTGCGTCCAGTTCTGGTCGCCACACTACCAGAAGGACGTGGAGGCGGTAGAGAGAGTGCAGAGAAGGTTTACCAGGATGTTGCCTGGTATGGAAGGGCTTAGTTATGAGGAGAGATTGGGTAAACTGGGGTTGTTCTCCCTGGAAAGACGGAGGATGAGGGGAGACTTAATAGAGGTGTATAAAATTATGAAGGGCATAGATAGGGTGAACGGTGGGAAGCTTTTCCCCGGGTCGGTGGTGACGTTCACGAGGGGTCATAGGTTCAAGGTGAAGGCGGGGGGAGGTTTAACACGGATATCAGAAGGACGTATTTTACACAGAGGGTGGTGGGGGCCTGGAATGCGCTGCCGGGCAAGGTGGTGGAGGCGGACACACTGGGAACGTTTAAGACTTATCTAGATCGCCACATGAACGGAGTGGGAATGGAGGGATACAAAAGAATGGTCTAGTTTGGACCAGGGAGCGGCACGGGCTTGGAGGGCCGAAGGGCCTGTTCCTGTGCTGTATTGTTCTTTGTTCTTTGAAGAGTGTTCCTCTCTCTGAGAACTAACAACTAACCACTCAGAGAGGAGCACCTCCCCTTCTGAATCTGTTCAAGTGAGAGAGAGAGGGGGGAATATCTGTCCTTCAGCAACTCTTAGTGGCTAAATCAAAATAACTCCCTGAGACTCTCTCTGTAAAAGCAACAAGTAACACTTTATTCACCTAACTAACAGTGAACAGGTCAACTAAACTATTAACAAACCCAATTAAACACCATTCTAATGGAATGTTGTTTAGATCAATACCATTCCCACTCATTAACAAAACAATAGTCACTCTCTAAATTACAACCAGGTTTTGTCTTGCGGAATCTTCTGTCTTGTGCCAGGAATCTTTTGTCCTCTTTTGCCACCTTTCCTATTCAGAGGAGGCTTAGAGCTCAGAGCTATTAGCTGTGGCAGTAGTGTTGGCACAGCGGGTTAGCGCCGCTGCCTCACAGCACCAGGGACCCGGATTCGATTCCCGGCCTCGGGTCGCTGTCTGTGCGGAGTCTGCACGTTCTCCCCGTGTCTGCGTGGGTTTCCTCCGGGTGCTCCGGTTTCCTCCCACAGTCCAAAGATGTGCGGGTTAGGTGGATTGGCCGTGCTAAATTGCCCCTTAGAATCAGAATCCTACAGCACAGAAAGAGGCCATTCGGCCCATCGAGTCTGCACCGACCACAATCCCGCCCAGGCCCTACCCCCATATCCCTACATACTTTACCTACTAATCCCTCTAACCTATGCATCCCAGGACACTAAGGGGCAATTTAGAATGGCCAATCAACCTAACCCGCACATCTTTGGACTCTGGGAGGAAACCGGAGCACCCGGAGGAAACCCACGCAGACACGAGGAGAATGTGCAAACTCCACACAGACAGTGACCCGAGCCGGGAATCGAACCCAGGTCCCTGGAGCTGTGAAGCAGCAGTGCTAACCACTGTGCTACCGTGCCACCCCTAGTGTCCAAAGATGTGCAGGTTAGGTGGATTGGCCATGCTAAACTGCCCCTTAGTGTCCAAAGATGTGCAGGTTAGTGGGATTGGCCATGCTAAATTGCCCCTTAGTGTCCAAAGATGTGTAGGTTAGGTGGATTGGCCATGCTAAACTGCCCCTTAGTGTCCAAAGATGTGCAGGTTAGTGGGATTGGCCATGCTAAATTGCCCCTTAGTGTCCAAAGATGTGCAGGTTAGTGGGATTGGCCATGCTAAATTGCCCCTTAGTGTCCAAAGATGTGTAGGTTAGGTGGATTGGCCGTGCTAAATTGTCCCTTAGTGTCCAAAGATGTGCAGGTTCGGTGGATTGGCCATGCTAAATTGTCCCTTAGTGTCCAAAGATGTGTAGGTTCGGTGGATTGGCCATGCTAAATTGACCCTTAGTGTCCAAAGATGTGCGGGTTGGGTGGATTGGCCATGCTAAATTGCCCCTTAGTGTCCAAAGATGTGTAGGTTAGGTGGATTGGCCATGCTAAATTGTCCCTTAGTGTCCAAAGATGTGCAGGTTAGGTGGATTGGCCATGCTAAATTGCCCCTTAGTGTCCAAAGATGTGCAGGTTAGGTGGATTGGCCATGCTAAATTGTCCCTTAGTGTCCAAAGATGTGTAGGTTAGGTGGATTGGCCATGCTAAATTGCCCCTTAGTGTCCAAAGATGTGCGGGTTAGGTGGATTGGCCATGCTAAATTGCCTCTTAGTGTCCAAAGATGTGCAGGTTAGGTGGATTGGCCAAGCTAAATTGCCCCTTAGTGTCCAAAGATGTGCGGGTTGGGTGGATTGGCCAAGCTAAATTGCCCCTTAGTGTCCAAAGATGTGCGGGTTGGGTGGATTGGCCATGCTAAATTGCCCCTTAGTGTCCAAAGATGTGCGTGTTGGGTGGATTGGCCATGCTAAATTGTCCCTTAGTGTCCAAAGATGTGTAGGTTAGGTGGATTGGCCGTGCTAAATTGCCCCTTAGTGTCCAAAGATGTGCGGGTTGGGTGGATTGGCCATGCTAAATTGTCCCTTAGTGTCCCGGGATGTGCAGGTTTGAGGGATTAGGATGGTAAATATGTGGGGTTACGGGATAGGGACAGGGTGGGTTTGTTGTCGGTGCAGGCTCGATGGGCCGAAAGACCATATGAAAGGCCCCCCTCCTGCACTGTCGGAATTCTATGATCGAGCAGTTGCTGCGTCTCTCCGGAGCTGAGAGCTCTCTCTTATTCCCCCTGACGGCAGATCAACATCCCCACAATAGGATTGGTTCTCAGGTCAGAAAAACATCAAATTTAAATCTGCTCGGCTGCTGTTATTCAAGTGCCTAATTTAATATCATTGGGCAAAATTCAGAAACAGCCTGTTGTCTTGGCAACGCTACTGCCTGGCCTCTCGAAATAAATGTTTCACTCTGGGCTCTCAGTGTACTTAAATTTTAAACAAAAAACACCTTTTACCAGACAACTTCCAAACACCAATCTCACAACAATACAAATATTTTTGCTTCCAGCTCCTCTTGAGGAAGAAAGTTCCAGAAACTCACCACCCTCTTCGCATACAGTGAAAAGTATTGTTTCTTGCGTGCTATGCAGACAAAGCATACTGTTCATAGAGTACAGAGGGGAGAAGGAAAAGGATTTTTGATTTGATTTATTATCGTCAGTTGTATTGGGATACAGTGAAAAGTATTGTTTCTTGCGCGCTACACAGACAAAGCATACCGTTCATAGAGAAGGAAAGGAGAGAGTGCAGAATGTAGTGTTATAGTCACAGCTCGGGTGTAGAGAAAGATCAACTTAATATAAGGTAGGTTCATTCAACAGTCTGACAGCAGCAGGGAAGGAGCTGTTCTTGAGTCGGTCGGTACGTGACCCCAGACTTTTGCCCCTTTTTCCCGACGGTAGAACATAGAACATTACAGCGCAGTACAGGCCCTTCGGCCCTCGATGTTGCGCCGACCAGTGAAACCAATCTAAAGCCCCTCTAATCTACACTATTCCAATATCATCCATATGTTTATCCAATAACCATTTGAACGCTCTCAATGTTGACGAGTCCACCACTGCTGCAGACAGGGCATTCCACACCCTTACTACTCTCTGAGTAAAGAACCTACCTCTAACATCTGTCCTATACCTCTCATCCCTCAATTTAAAGCTATGTCCCCTCGTGCTAGCCGTCACCATCCGAGGAAAAAGGCTCTCACTATCCACCCTATCTAATCCTCTGATCATCTTGTATGCCTCTATTAAGTCACCTCTTAACCTTCTTCTCTCTAACGAAAACAACCTCAAGCCCCTCAGCCTTTCCTCATACGATTTTCCCACCATACCAGGCAACATCCTGGTAAATCTCCTCTGCACCCTTTCCAACACTTCCACATCTTTCCTATAATACGGCGACCAGAACTGTACGCAATACTCCAAATGCGGCCGCACCAGAGTTTTGTACAGTTGCAACATGACCTCCTGGCTCCGAAACTCAATCCCTCCACCAATAAAAGCTAACACACCATACGCCTTCTTAACAACCCTATCAACCTGGGTGCCAACTTTCAGGGATCTATGCAGATGGACACCCAGATCCCTCTGTTCATCCACACTACCAAGTATCTTACCATTAGCCCAGTACTCTGTATTCCTGTTACTCCTTCCAAAGTGAATCACCTCCACTTTTCCGCATTAAACTCCATTTGCCACCTCTCAGCCCAGCTCTGCAGCTTATCTATGTCCCTCTGTAACCTGCCACTTCCCTCCGCACTGTCTACAACTCCACCAACTTTAGTGTCATCCACAAATTTACTAATCCATCCTTCCACGCCCTCATCCAGGTCATTATTAAAAATGACAAACAGCAGTGGCCCCAAAACAGATCCTTGCGGTACACCACTTGTAACTGAACTCCAGGATGAATATTTCCCATCAACCACCACCCTCTGTTTTCTTACAGCTAGCCAATTCCTGATCCAAACCACTAAATCACCCTCAATCCCATGTGTCCGGATTTTCTGCAAAAGCTTACCATGGGGAACCTTATCAAACGCTTTGCTGAAATCCATATACACCACATCAACCGCTTTACCCTCAGCCACCTCTTTGGTCACCTTCTCAAAGAACTCAAGAAGGTTTGTGAGGCACGACCTACCCTTCACAAAACCGTGCTGACTATCCCTAATCAAATTATTCCTTTCGAGATGATTATAAATCCTATCTCTTATAATCCTTTCCAAAACTTTGCCCACAACAGAAGTAAGGCTCACCGGTCTATAATTACCAGGGTTGTCCCTACTCCCCTTCTTGAACAAGGAGACAACATTTGCTATCCTCCAGTCTTCTGGCACTGTTCCTGTAGACAATGACGACACAAAGATCAAAGCCAAAGGCTCTGCAATCTCCTCTCGAGCCTCCCAGAGAATCCTAGGATAAATCCCATCCGGCCCAGGGGACCTATCTATTTTTACCCTTTCCAGAATTGCTAACACCTCCTCCTTATGAACATCAATCCCATCCAGTCCAACAGCCTGCATCTCAGTACTCCCCTCGACAACACTGTCCCTCTCCAGTGTGAATACCGACGAAAAATATTCATTTAGTGCCTCTCCTATCTCTTCAGACTCCACGCACAACTTCCCACTCCTGCCCTTGACTGGCCCTAATCTTACTCTAGTCATTCTTTTACTCCTGACATACCTATAGAAAGCTTTAGGGTTTTCCTTGATCCTACCTAAGAAGGTGGAAGAGAGAATGTCCGGGGTGCGTGGGGTCCTTGATTATGCCGGCTGCTTTTCCCGAGGCAGCGGGAAGTGTAGACGGAGTCAATGGATGGGAGGCTGGTTTGCGTGATGGATTGGGCTACATTCACGACCTTTTGTAGTTCCTTGCGGTCTTGGGCAGAGCAGGAGCCCAGACCAAGCTGTGATACACCCGGAAAGGATGCTTTCTATGGGGCATCTGTAAAAGTTGGTGAGAGTCGTAGCTGACATGTCGAATTTCCTTAGCCTCCTGAGAAAGTAGAGGCGTTGGTGGGGCTTTCTTAACTATAGTGTCGGCGTGGGGGGGACCAGGACAGGTTGTTGGTGATCTGGACACCTTGAAGCTTTCTTGACCATTTCCACTTCGTCCCCGTTGATGTAGACAGGGGCATGTTCTCCTTTACGCTTCCTGAAGTCGATGACGATCTCCTTCGTTTTGCTGACATTGAGGGGGAGATTATTGTTGCCACAAATATCCTCACCACATAGTCCCGATGGGTGCCAAGGACCTGGCTGACATTGTCTGTGAGGGTCTCTCAACTTGCGGATACTGTTTGGTGGTGGGTGTCTAGTTTTGTACATTCATTATCGAGAAAAAATAATTTAGCTACCCTCAGAAAATATACAACCAGGTTTTGTGGCTATGGAAAAAAACCTTTTAGAGTTATTCTGTTGATTCCGTTGTCTTTTAAGTTCTTTCCGATTTGGTACCCTTCGTTAGATCGATGGAGAGCTCTCTTAAGAGATATTTTTTAGTTGGCAGAGAGCCCCGCTTCCCCTCTCGAGGTGGCAGCTCTTCAGTTGAACTCCCGGCAGGCAGTTGAGTTCCTCTTTATAACCCCGATGATCGAATGAACTTTCGGGATTGGTCTGATGTTGTCAACAACAAATTCAAATCTGATAGGTTCCTGGTAGCTGAGTGCCTTCTACAAACTGATAGGCTGTCACAATGCAAAAGCCTGTTACCAAGGCAAGCCTGATGCTTGGTCCTCGTTACAATTGTTGCACTCTGTGTACCCTGTGTGCCTCTGCATTTTAGTCACCCAAGAACTGACACAAACCTAGCTTTTAAAGGGGCCACGTCTCACAAACCCGACGTCGTGGCGACGTTATACACGAACAGGACTATAATGTTCTTTCGACAGTGACACACAGGACAACGACGAAAGATGCCGATGGTGACACAGTGGTTAGCACCACTGCCTCACAGTGCCAGGGACCCCGGGTTCGATTCCCGGGGGCACGGTGGCACAGTGGGTTAGCACCGCTCCCTCACAGCGCCAGGGACCCGGGTTCGATTCCCGGGGGCACGGTGACACAGTGGTTAGCGCTGCTCCCTCACAGCACCAGGGACCCGGGTTCGATTCCCGGGGGCACGGTGACACAGTGGTTAGCGCTGCTCCCTCACAGCACCAGGGACCCGGGTTCGATTCCCAGCGGCACGGTGACACAGTGGTTAGCGCTGCTCCCTCACAGCGCCAGGGACCCGGGTTCGATTCCCGGGGGCACGGTGACACAGTGGGTTAGCGCTGCTCCCTCACAGCGCCAGGGACCCGGGTTCGATTCCCAGGGGCACGGTGACACAGTGGTTAGCGCTGCTCCCTCACAGCGCCAGGGACCCGGGTTCGATTCCCGGGGGCACGGTGACACAGTGGGTTAGCACTGCTCCCTCACAGCGCCAGGGACCCGGGTTCGATTCCCGGGGGCACGGTGACACAGTGGGTTAGCGCTGCTGCCTCACAGCGCCAGGGACCCGGGTTCGATTCCCGGGGGCACGGTGACACAGTGGTTAGCACTGCTGCCTCACAGTGCCAGGGACCCGGGTTCGATTCCCGGGGGCACGGTGACACAGTGGTTAGCGCTGCTGCCTCACAGCGCCAGGGACCCGGGTTCGATTCCCGGGGGCACGGTGACACAGTGGGTTAGCGCTGCTCCCTCACAGCACCAGGGACCCGGGTTCGATTCCCAGGGGCACGGTGACACAGTGGTTAGCACTGCTGCCTCACAGCACCAGGGACCCGGGTTCGATTCCCGGGGGCACGGTGACACAGTGGTTAGCGCTGCTGCCTCACAGCGCCAGGGACCCGGGTTCGATTCCCGGGGGCACGGTGACACAGTGGGTTAGCGCTGCTGCCTCACAGCGCCAGGGACCCGGGTTCGATTCCCGGGGGCACGGTGGTACAGGGGTTAGCACCGCTCCCTCACAGCGCCAGGGACCCGGGTTCGATTCCCGGGGGCACGGTGACACAGTGGGTTAGCACTGCTCCCTCACAGCGCCAGGGACCCGGGTTCGATTCCCGGGGGCACGGTGACACAGTGGGTTAGCGCTGCTGCCTCACAGCACCAGGGACCCGGGTTCGATTCCCGGGGGCACGGTGACACAGTGGTTAGCGCTGCTGCCTCACAGCGCCAGGGACCCGGGTTCGATTCCCGGGGGCACGGTGACACAGTGGGTTAGCGCTGCTCCCTCACAGCGCCAGGGACCCGGGTTCGATTCCCGGGGGCACGGTGACACAGTGGGTTAGCGCTGCTGCCTCACAGCGCCAGGGCCCCGGGTTCGATTCCCGGGGGCACGGTGACACAGTGGGTTAGCGCTGCTGCCTCACAGCGCCAGGGACCCGGGTTCGATTCCCGGGGGCACGGTGACACAGTGGGTTAGCGCTGCTGCCTCACAGCACCAGGGACCCGGGTTCGATTCCCGGGGGCACGGTGACACAGTGGGTTAGCGCTGCTGCCTCACAGCGCCAGGGACCCGGGTTCGATTCCCGGGGGCACGGTGACACAGTGGGTTAGCGCTGCTCCCTCACAGCGCCAGGGCCCCGGGTTCGATTCCCGGGGGCACGGTGGTACAGGGGTTAGCGCTGCTGCCTCACAGCGCCAGGGACCCGGGTTCGATTCCCGGGGGCACGGTGACACAGTGGGTTAGCGCTGCTGCCTCACAGCGCCAGGGACCCGGGTTCGATTCCCGGGGGCACGGTGACACAGTGGGTTAGCGCTGCTCCCTCACAGCGCCAGGGCCCCGGGTTCGATTCCCGGGGGCACGGTGGTACAGGGGTTAGCGCTGCTGCCTCACAGCGCCAGGGACCCGGGTTCGATTCCCGGGGGCACGGTGACACAGTGGGTTAGCGCTGCTGCCTCACAGCGCCAGGGACCCGGGTTCGATTCCCGGGGGCACGGTGACACAGTGGGTTAGCGCTGCTGCCTCACAGCGCCAGGGACCTGGGTTCGATTCCCGGGGGCACGGTGACACAGTGGTTAGCACTGCTCCCTCACAGCGCCAGGGACCCGGGTTCGATTCCCGGGGGCACGGTGACACAGTGGGTTAGCGCTGCTGCCTCACAGCGCCAGGGACCCGGGTTCGATTCCCGGGGGCACGGTGACACAGTGGGTTAGCGCTGCTGCCTCACAGCGCCAGGGACCCGGGTTCGATTCCCGGGGGCACGGTGACACAGTGGTTAGCGCTGCTGCCTCACAGCACCAGGGACCCGGGTTCGATTCCCGGGGGCACGGTGACACAGTGGTTAGCGCTGCTCCCTCACAGCGCCAGGGACCCGGGTTCGATTCCCGGGGGCACGGTGACACAGTGGGTTAGCGCTGCTGCCTCACAGCGCCAGGGACCCGGGTTCGATTCCCGGGGGCACGGTGACACAGTGGGTTAGCGCTGCTGCCTCACAGCACCAGGGACCCGGGTTCGATTCCCGGGGGCACGGTGACACAGTGGTTAGCGCTGCTGCCTCACAGCGCCAGGGCCCCGGGTTCGATTCCCGGGGGCACGGTGACACAGTGGTTAGCGCTGCTCCCTCACAGTGCCAGGGACCCGGGTTCGATTCCCGGGGGCACGGTGACACAGTGGTTAGCGCTGCTGCCTCACAGCGCCAGGGACCCGGGTTCGATTCCCGGGGGCACGGTGACACAGCGGGTTAGCACCGCTCCCTCACAGCGCCAGGGAGCAGGGTTCGATTCCCGGGGGCACGGTGACACAGTGGGTTAGCGCTGCTGCCTCACAGCGCCAGGGACCCGGGTTCGATTCCCGGGGGCACGGTGACACAGTGGTTAGCGCTGCTCCCTCACAGTGCCAGGGACCCGGGTTCGATTCCCGGGGGCACGGTGACACAGTGGTTAGCGCTGCTGCCTCACAGCGCCAGGGACCCGGGTTCGATTCCCGGGGGCACGGTGACACAGCGGGTTAGCACCGCTCCCTCACAGCGCCAGGGAGCAGGGTTCGATTCCCGGGGGCACGGTGACACAGTGGGTTAGCGCTGCTGCCTCACAGCGCCAGGGACCCGGGTTCGATTCCCGGGGGCACGGTGACACAGTGGTTAGCACTGCTGCCTCACAGCGCCAGGGACCCGGGTTCGATTCCCGGGGGCACGGTGACACAGTGGTTAGCGCTGCTGCCTCACAGCGCCAGGGACCTGGGTTCGATTCCCGGGGGCACGGTGACACAGTAGTTAGCGCTGCTGCCTCACAGTGCCAGGGACCCGGGTTCGATTCCCGGGGGCACGGTGACACAGTGGGTTAGCACTGCTCCCTCACAGCGCCAGGGACCCGGGTTCGATTCCCGGGGGCACGGTGACACAGTGGTTAGCGCTGCTGCCTCACAGTGCCAGGGACCCGGGTTCGATTCCCGGGGGCACGGTGACACAGTGGGTTAGCACTGCTCCCTCACAGCGCCAGGGACCCGGGTTCGATTCCCGGGGGCACGGTGACACAGTGGGTTAGCGCTGCTCCCTCACAGCGCCAGGGACCCGGGTTCGATTCCCGGGGGCACGGTGACACAGTGGGTTAGCGCTGCTGCCTCACAGCGCCAGGGACCCGGGTTCGATTCCCGGGGGCACGGTGACACAGTTGGTTAGCGCTGCTCCCTCACAGCGCCAGGGCCCCGGGTTCGATTCCCGGGGGCACGGTGACACAGTGGGTTAGCGCTGCTGCCTCACAGCGCCAGGGACCCGGGTTCGATTCCCGGGGGCACGGTGACACAGTGGGTTAGCGCTGCTGCCTCACAGCGCCAGGGACCCGGGTTCGATTCCCGGGGGCACGGTGACACAGTGGGTTAGCACCGCTCCCTCACAGCGCCAGGGACCCGGGTTCGATTCCCGGGGGCACGGTGACACAGTGGGTTAGCGCTGCTCCCTCACAGCACCAGGGACCCGGGTTCGATTCCCGGGGGCACGGTGACACAGTGGGTTAGCGCTGCTGCCTCACAGCGCCAGGGAGCCGGGTTCGATTCCCGGGGGCACGGTGACACAGTGGTTAGCACCGCTGCCTCACAGCTCCAGGGACCCGGGTTCGATTCCCGGGGGCACGGTGACACAGTGGGTTAGCGCTGCTGCCTCACAGCGCCAGGGACCCGGGTTCGATTCCCGGGGGCACGGTGACACAGTGGGTTAGCGCTGCTCCCTCACAGCGCCAGGGCCCCGGGTTCGATTCCCGGGGGCACGGTGACACAGTGGGTTAGCACTGCTGCCTCACAGCGCCAGGGACCCGGGTTCGATTCCCGGGGGCACGGTGACACAGTGGGTTAGCACTGCTGCCTCACAGTGCCAGGGCCCCGGGTTCGATTCCCGGGGGCACGGTGACACAGTGGGTTAGCACTGCTGCCTCACAGTGCCAGGGCCCCGGGTTCGATTCCCGGGGGCACGGTGACACAGTGGGTTAGCGCTGCTGCCTCACAGCGCCAGGGACCCGGGTTCGATTCCCGGGGGCACGGTGACACAGTGGTTAGCGCTGCTGCCTCACAGCGCCAGGGACCTGGGTTCGATTCCCAGGGGCACGGTGACACAGTGGGTTAGCGCTGCTCCCTCACAGCGCCAGGGCCCCGGGTTCGATTCCCGGGGGCACGGTGACACAGTGGGTTAGCGCTGCTGCCTCACAGCGCCAGGGACCCGGGTTCGATTCCTGGGGGCACGGTGACACAGTGGTTAGCACTGCTGCCTCACAGCGCCAGGACCCCGGGTTCGATTCCCGGGGGCACGGTGACACAGTGGTTAGCGCTTCTCCCTCACAGTGCCAGGGCCCCGGGTTCGATTCCCGGGGGCACGGTGACACAGTGGGTTAGCACCGCTCCCTCACAGCACCAGGGACCCGGGTTCGATTCCCGGGGGCACGGTGACACAGTGGGTTAGCACTGCTGCCTCACAGTGCCAGGGACCCGGGTTCGATTCCCGGGGGCACGGTGACACAGTGGGTTAGCACCGCTCCCTCACAGCGCCAGGGACCCGGGTTCGATTCCCGGGGGCACGGTGACACAGTGGTTAGCGCTGCTCCCTCACAGCGCCAGGGACCCGGGTTCGATTCCCGGGGGCACGGTGACACAGTGGTTAGCGCTGCTGCCTCACAGCACCAGGGACCCGGGTTCGATTCCCGGGGGCACGGTGACACAGTGGGTTAGCGCTGCTGCCTCACAGCACCAGGGACCCGGGTTCGATTCCCGGGGGCACGGTGACACAGTGGGTTAGCGCTGCTGCCTCACAGCGCCAGGGACCCGGGTTCGATTCCCGGGGGCACGGTGACACAGTGGGTTAGCGCTGCTGCCTCACAGCGCCAGGGACCTGGGTTCGATTCCCGGGGGCACGGTGACACAGTGGGTTAGCGCTGCTGCCTCACAGCGCCAGGGACCCGGGTTCGATTCCCGGGGGCACGGTGACACAGTGGGTTAGCGCTGCTGCCTCACAGCGCCAGGGACCCGGGTTCGATTCCCGGGGGCACGGTGACACAGTGGGTTAGCGCTGCTGCCTCACAGCGCCAGGGACCCGGGTTCGATTCCCGGGGGCACGGTGACACAGTGGGTTAGCGCTGCTGCCTCACAGCGCCAGGGACCCGGGTTCGATTCCCGGGGGCACGGTGACACAGTGGTTAGCGCTGCTGCCTCACAGCACCAGGGACCCGGGTTCGATTCCCGGGGGCACGGTGACACAGTGGTTAGCGCTGCTCCCTCACAGCGCCAGGGACCCGGGTTCGATTCCCGGGGGCACGGTGACACAGTGGGTTAGCGCTGCTGCCTCACAGCGCCAGGGACCCGGGTTCGATTCCCGGGGGCACGGTGACACAGTGGGTTAGCGCTGCTGCCTCACAGCACCAGGGACCCGGGTTCGATTCCCGGGGGCACGGTGACACAGTGGTTAGCGCTGCTGCCTCACAGCACCAGGGACCCGGGTTCGATTCCCGGGGGCACGGTGACACAGTGGTTAGCGCTGCTCCCTCACAGTGCCAGGGACCCGGGTTCGATTCCCGGGGGCACGGTGACACAGTGGTTAGCGCTGCTGCCTCACAGCGCCAGGGACCCGGGTTCGATTCCCGGGGGCACGGTGACACAGCGGGTTAGCACCGCTCCCTCACAGCGCCAGGGAGCAGGGTTCGATTCCCGGGGGCACGGTGACACAGTGGGTTAGCGCTGCTGCCTCACAGCGCCAGGGACCCGGGTTCGATTCCCGGGGGCACGGTGACACAGTGGTTAGCACTGCTGCCTCACAGCGCCAGGGACCCGGGTTCGATTCCCGGGGGCACGGTGACACAGTGGTTAGCGCTGCTGCCTCACAGCGCCAGGGACCTGGGTTCGATTCCCGGGGGCACGGTGACACAGTAGTTAGCGCTGCTGCCTCACAGTGCCAGGGACCCGGGTTCGATTCCCGGGGGCACGGTGACACAGTGGGTTAGCACTGCTCCCTCACAGCGCCAGGGACCCGGGTTCGATTCCCGGGGGCACGGTGACACAGTGGTTAGCGCTGCTGCCTCACAGTGCCAGGGACCCGGGTTCGATTCCCGGGGGCACGGTGACACAGTGGGTTAGCACTGCTCCCTCACAGCGCCAGGGACCCGGGTTCGATTCCCGGGGGCACGGTGACACAGTGGGTTAGCGCTGCTCCCTCACAGCGCCAGGGACCCGGGTTCGATTCCCGGGGGCACGGTGACACAGTGGGTTAGCGCTGCTGCCTCACAGCGCCAGGGACCCGGGTTCGATTCCCGGGGGCACGGTGACACAGTTGGTTAGCGCTGCTCCCTCACAGCGCCAGGGCCCCGGGTTCGATTCCCGGGGGCACGGTGACACAGTGGGTTAGCGCTGCTGCCTCACAGCGCCAGGGACCCGGGTTCGATTCCCGGGGGCACGGTGACACAGTGGGTTAGCGCTGCTGCCTCACAGCGCCAGGGACCCGGGTTCGATTCCCGGGGGCACGGTGACACAGTGGGTTAGCACCGCTCCCTCACAGCGCCAGGGACCCGGGTTCGATTCCCGGGGGCACGGTGACACAGTGGGTTAGCGCTGCTGCCTCACAGCGCCAGGGAGCCGGGTTCGATTCCCGGGGGCACGGTGACACAGTGGTTAGCACCGCTGCCTCACAGCTCCAGGGACCCGGGTTCGATTCCCGGGGGCACGGTGACACAGTGGGTTAGCGCTGCTGCCTCACAGCGCCAGGGACCCGGGTTCGATTCCCGGGGGCACGGTGACACAGTGGGTTAGCGCTGCTCCCTCACAGCGCCAGGGCCCCGGGTTCGATTCCCGGGGGCACGGTGACACAGTGGGTTAGCACTGCTGCCTCACAGCGCCAGGGACCCGGGTTCGATTCCCGGGGGCACGGTGACACAGTGGGTTAGCACTGCTGCCTCACAGTGCCAGGGCCCCGGGTTCGATTCCCGGGGGCACGGTGACACAGTGGGTTAGCACTGCTGCCTCACAGTGCCAGGGCCCCGGGTTCGATTCCCGGGGGCACGGTGACACAGTGGGTTAGCGCTGCTGCCTCACAGCGCCAGGGACCCGGGTTCGATTCCCGGGGGCACGGTGACACAGTGGTTAGCGCTGCTGCCTCACAGCGCCAGGGACCTGGGTTCGATTCCCAGGGGCACGGTGACACAGTGGGTTAGCGCTGCTCCCTCACAGCGCCAGGGCCCCGGGTTCGATTCCCGGGGGCACGGTGACACAGTGGGTTAGCGCTGCTGCCTCACAGCGCCAGGGACCCGGGTTCGATTCCTGGGGGCACGGTGACACAGTGGTTAGCACTGCTGCCTCACAGCGCCAGGACCCCGGGTTCGATTCCCGGGGGCACGGTGACACAGTGGTTAGCGCTTCTCCCTCACAGTGCCAGGGCCCCGGGTTCGATTCCCGGGGGCACGGTGACACAGTGGGTTAGCACCGCTCCCTCACAGCACCAGGGACCCGGGTTCGATTCCCGGGGGCACGGTGACACAGTGGGTTAGCACTGCTGCCTCACAGTGCCAGGGACCCGGGTTCGATTCCCGGGGGCACGGTGACACAGTGGGTTAGCACCGCTCCCTCACAGCGCCAGGGACCCGGGTTCGATTCCCGGGGGCACGGTGACACAGTGGGTTAGCGCTGCTCCCTCACAGCGCCAGGGACCCGGGTTCGATTCCCGGGGGCACGGTGACACAGTGGTTAGCGCTGCTGCCTCACAGCACCAGGGACCCGGGTTCGATTCCCGGGGGCACGGTGACACAGTGGGTTAGCGCTGCTGCCTCACAGCACCAGGGACCCGGGTTCGATTCCCGGGGGCACGGTGACACAGTGGGTTAGCGCTGCTGCCTCACAGCGCCAGGGACCCGGGTTCGATTCCCGGGGGCACGGTGACACAGTGGTTAGCACTGCTGCCTCACAGCGCCAGGACCCCGGGTTCGATTCCCGGGGGCACGGTGACACAGTGGTTAGCGCTTCTCCCTCACAGTGCCAGGGCCCCGGGTTCGATTCCCGGGGGCACGGTGACACAGTGGGTTAGCACTGCTGCCTCACAGTGCCAGGGACCCGGGTTCGATTCCCGGGGGCACGGTGACACAGTGGGTTAGCGCTGCTGCCTCACAGCGCCAGGGACCCGGGTTCGATTCCCGGGGGCACGGTGACACAGTGGGTTAGCACTGCTGCCTCACAGCGCCAGGGACCCGAGTTCGATTCCCGGGGGCACGGTGACACAGTGGGTTAGCACCGCTCCCTCACAGCGCCAGGGACCCGGGTTCGATTCCCGGGGGCACGGTGACACAGTGGGTTAGCGCTGCTCCCTCACAGCGCCAGGGACCCGGGTTCGATTCCCGGGGGCACGGTGACACAGTGGTTAGCGCTGCTGCCTCACAGCACCAGGGACCCGGGTTCGATTCCCGGGGGCACGGTGACACAGTGGGTTAGCGCTGCTGCCTCACAGCGCCAGGGACCCGGGTTCGATTCCCAGGGGCACGGTGACACAGTGGTTACACTGCTCCCTCACAGCGCCAGGGACCCGGGTTCGATTCCCGGGGGCACGGTGACACAGTGGGTTAGCGCTGCTGCCTCACAGCGCCAGGGACCCGGGTTCGATTCCCGGGGGCACGGTGACACAGTGGGTTAGCACTGCTGCCTCACAGCGCCAGGGACCCGGGTTCGATTCCCGGGGGCACGGTGACACAGTGGGTTAGCACTGCTGCCTCACAGCGCCAGGGACCCGGGTTCGATTCCCGGGGGCACGGTGACACAGTGGTTAGCGCTGCTGCCTCACAGCGCCAGGGACCTGGGTTCGATTCCCGGGGGCACGGTGACACAGTGGGTTAGCGCTGCTGCCTCACAGCGCCAGGGAGCCGGGTTCGATTCCCGGGGGCACGGTGACACAGTGGTTAGCGCTGCTGTCTCACAGCGCCAGGGACCCGGGTTCGATTCCCGGGGGCACGGTGACACAGTGGTTAGCGCTGCTGTCTCACAGCGCCAGGGACCCGGGTTCGATTCCCGGGGGCACGGTGACACAGTGGGTTAGCGCTGCTGCCTCACAGCGCCAGGGACCCGGGTTCGATTCCCGGGGGCACGGTGACACAGTGGGTTAGCGCTGCTGCCTCACAGCGCCAGGGACCCGGGTTCGATTCCCGGGGGCACGGTGACACAGTGGGTTAGCACCGCTGCCTCACAGCGCCAGGGACCCGGGTTCGATTCCCGGGGGCACGGTGACACAGTGGGTTAGCGCTGCTCCCTCACAGCGCCAGGGACCCGGGTTCGATTCCCAGGGGCACGGTGACACAGTGGGTTAGCGCTGCTCCCTCACAGCGCCAGGGACCCGGGTTCGATTCCCGGGGGCACGGTGACACAGTGGGTTAGCGCTGCTGCCTCACAGCTCCAGGGACCCGGGTTCGATTCCCGGGGGCACGGTGACACAGTGGTTAGCGCTGCTCCCTCACAGTGCCAGGGCCCCGGGTTCGATTCCCGGGGGCACGGTGACACAGTGGGTTAGCACTGCTGCCTCACAGTGCCAGGGACCCGGGTTCGATTCCCGGGGGCACGGTGACACAGTGGGTTAGCGCTGCTGCCTCACAGCACCAGGGACCTGGGTTCGATTCCCGGGGGCACGGTGACACAGTGGGTTAGCGCTGCTGCCTCACAGCGCCAGGGACCCGGGTTCGATTCCCGGGGCCACGGTGACACAGTGGGTTAGCGCTGCTCCCTCACAGTGCCAGGGCCCCGGGTTCGATTCCCGGGGGCACGGTGACACAGTGGGTTAGCGCTGCTCCCTCACAGCGCCAGGGACCCGGGTTCGATTCCCGGGGGCACGGTGACACAGTGGGTTAGCGCTGCTCCCTCACAGCGCCAGGGACCCGGGTTCGATTCCCGGGGGCACGGTGACACAGTGGGTTAGCGCTGCTCCCTCACAGCTCCAGGGACCCGGGTTCGATTCCCGGGGGCACGGTGACACAGTGGGTTAGCACTGCTGCCTCACAGCGCCAGGGACCCGGGTTCGATTCCCGGGGGCACGGTGACACAGTGGGTTAGCGCTGCTGCCTCACAGCGCCAGGGCCCCGGGTTCGATTCCCGGGGGCACGGTGACACAGTGGGTTACACTGCTGCCTCACAGCGCCAGGGACCCGGGTTCGATTCCCGGGGGCACGGTGACACAGTGGGTTAGCACTGCTGCCTCACAGCGCCAGGGACCCGGGTTCGATTCCCGGGGGCACGGTGACACAGTGGGTTAGCGCTGCTCCCTCACAGCGCCAGGGACCCGGGTTCGATTCCCGGGGGCACGGTGACACAGTGGGTTAGCGCTGCTGCCTCACAGCGCCAGGGACCCGGGTTCGATTCCCGGGGGCACGGTGACACAGTGGGTTAGCGCTGCTCCCTCACAGCACCAGGGACCCGGGTTCGATTCCCGGGGGCACGGTGACACAGTGGGTTAGCACCGCTCCCTCACAGCACCAGGGACCCGGGTTCGATTCCCGGGGGCACGGTGACACAGTGGGTTAGCGCTGCTCCCTCACAGCGCCAGGGACCCGGGTTCGATTCCCGGGGGCACGGTGACACAGTGGGTTAGCACTGCTGCCTCACAGCGCCAGGGACCCGGGTTCGATTCCCGGGGGCACGGTGACACAGTGGGTTAGCGCTGCTGCCTCACAGCGCCAGGGACCCGGGTTCGATTCCCGGGGGCACGGTGACACAGTGGTTAGCGCTGCTGCCTCACAGCGCCAGGGACCCGGGTTCGATTCCCGGGGGCACGGTGACACAGTGGGTTAGCGCTGCTGCCTCACAGCGCCAGGGACCCGGGTTCGATTCCCGGGGGCACGGTGACACAGTGGGTTAGCACTGCTGCCTCACAGCGCCAGGGACCCGGGTTCGATTCCCGGGGGCACGGTGACACAGTGGGTTAGCGCTGCTGCCTCACAGCTCCAGGGACCCGGGTTCGATTCCCGGGGGCACGGTGACACAGTGGGTTAGCGCTGCTCCCTCACAGCGCCAGGGACCCGGGTTCGATTCCCGGGGGCACGGTGACACAGTGGGTTAGCACTGCTACCTCACAGCGCCAGGGACCCGGGTTCGATTCCCGGGGGCACGGTGACACAGTGGTTAGCACTGCTGCCTCACAGCGCCAGGGACCCGGGTTCGATTCCCGGGGGCACGGTGACACAGTGGGTTAGCGCTGCTGCCTCACAGCGCCAGGGCCCCGGGTTCGATTCCCGGGGGCACGGTGACACAGTGGGTTAGCACCGCTCCCTCACAGCGCCAGGGACCCGGGTTCGATTCCCGGGGGCACGGTGACACAGTGGGTTAGCGCTGCTGCCTCACAGCGCCAGGGAGCCGGGTTCGATTCCCGGGGGCACGGTGACACAGTGGGTTAGCGCTGCTGCCTCACAGCGCCAGGGAGCCGGGTTCGATTCCCGGGGGCACGGTGACACAGTGGGTTAGCACCGCTCCCTCACAGCGCCAGGGACCCGGGTTCGATTCCCGGGGGCACGGTGACACAGTGGGTTAGCACTGCTGCCTCACAGCGCCAGGGACCCGGGTTCGATTCCCGGGGGCACGGTGACACAGTGGGTTAGCGCTGCTGCCTCACAGCGCCAGGGACCTGGGTTCGATTCCCGGGGGCACGGTGACACAGTGGGTTAGCACTGCTGCCTCACAGCGCCAGGGACCCGGGTTCGATTCCCGGGGGCACGGTGACACAGTGGGTTAGCGCTGCTCCCTCACAGCGCCAGGGACCCGGGTTCGATTCCCGGGGGCACGGTGACACAGTGGGTTAGCACTGCTGCCTCACAGCGCCAGGGCCCCGGGTTCGATTCCCGGGGGCACGGTGACACAGTGGGTTAGCGCTGCTGCCTCACAGCGCCAGGGAGCCGGGTTCGATTCCCGGGGGCACGGTGACACAGTGGTTAGCGCTGCTCCCTCACGGTGCCAGGGACCCGGGTTCGATTCCCGGGGGCACGGTGACACAGTGGGTTAGCGCTGCTCCCTCACAGCGCCAGGGACCCGGGTTCGATTCCCGGGGGCACGGTGACACAGTGGGTTAGCGCTGCTGCCTCACAGCGCCAGGGACCCGGGTTCGATTCCCGGGGGCACGGTGACACAGTGGGTTAGCGCTGCTGCCTCACAGCGCCAGGGACCCGGGTTCGATTCCCGGGGGCACGGTGACACAGTGGGTTAGCGCGGCTGCCTCACAGCGCCAGGGACCCGGGTTCGATTCCCGGGGGCACGGTGACACAGTGGGTTAGCGCTGCTCCCTCACAGCGCCAGGGACCCGGGTTCGATTCCCGGGGGCACGGTGACACAGTGGGTTAGCGCTGCTGCCTCACAGCGCCAGGGCCCCGGGTTCGATTCCCGGGGGCACGGTGACACAGTGGGTTAGCGCTGCTGCCTCACAGCACCAGGGCCCCGGGTTCGATTCCCGGGGGCACAGTGACACAGTGGTTAGTGCTGCTGCCTCACAGCGCCAGGGACCTGGGTTCGATTCCCGGGGGCACGGTGACACAGTGGGTTAGCGCTGCTCCCTCACAGCGCCAGGGACCCGGGTTCGATTCCCGGGGGCACGGTGACACAGTGGGTTAGCGCTGCTGCCTCACAGCGCCAGGGACCTGGGTTCGATTCCCGGGGGCACGGTGACACAGTGGGTTAGCGCTGCTGCCTCACAGCGCCAGGGCCCCGGGTTCGATTCCCGGGGGCACGGTGACACAGTGGGTTAGCGCTGCTGCCTCACAGCGCCAGGGACCCGGGTTCGATTCCCGGGGGCACGGTGACACAGTGGGTTAGCACCGCTGCCTCACAGCGCCAGGGACCCGGGTTCGATTCCCGGGGGCACGGTGACACAGTGGGTTAGCACTGCTACCTCACAGCGCCAGGGACCCGGGTTCGATTCCCGGGGGCACGGTGACACAGTGGTTAGCGCTGCTGCCTCACAGCGCCAGGGACCCGGGTTCGATTCCCGGGGGCACGGTGACACAGTGGGTTAGCGCTGCTGCCTCACAGCTCCAGGGACCCGGGTTCGATTCCCAGGGGCACGGTGACACAGTGGGTTAGCACTGCTGTCTCACAGCGCCAGGGACCCGGGTTCGATTCCCGGGGGCACGGTGACACAGTGGGTTAGCACTGCTACCTCACAGCGCCAGGGACCCGGGTTCGATTCCCAGGGGCACGGTGACACAGTGGGTTAGCACCGCTCCCTCACAGCGCCAGGGACCCGGGTTCGATTCCCGGGGGCACGGTGACACAGTGGTTACACTGCTGCCTCTCAGCGCCAGGGACCGGGGTTCGATTCCCGGGGGCACGGTGACACAGTGGTTACACTGCTGCCTCACAGCGCCAGGGACCCGGGTTCGATTCCCGGGGGCACGGTGACACAGTGGTTACACTGCTGCCTCTCAGCGCCAGGGACCTGGGTTCCATTCCCGGGGGCACGGTGACACAGTGGGTTAGCGCTGCTGCCTCACAGCGCCAGGGACCCGGGTTCGATTCCCGGGGGCACGGTGACACAGTGGGTTAGCGCTGCTCCCTCACAGCGCCAGGGACCCGGGTTCGATTCCCGGGGGCACGGTGACACAGTGGGTTAGCGCTGCTGCCTCACAGCGCCAGGGACCCGGGTTCGATTCCCGGGGGCACGGTGACACAGTGGTTAGCGCTGCTCCCTCACAGCGCCAGGGACCCGGGTTCGATTCCCGGGGGCACGGTGACACAGTGGGTTAGCGCTGCTGCCTCACAGCGCCAGGGACCCGGGTTCGATTCCCGGGGGCACGGTGACACAGTGGGTTAGCGCTGCTCCCTCACAGCGCCAGGGACCCGGGTTCGATTCCCGGGGGCACGGTGACACAGTGGGTTAGCGCTGCTGCCTCACAGCGCCAGGGACCCGGGTTCGATTCCCGGGGGCACGGTGACACAGTGGGTTAGCGCTGCTCCCTCACAGCGTCAGGGACCCGGGTTCGATTCCCGGGGGCACGGTGACACAGTGGGTTAGCGCTGCTGCCTCACAGCGCCAGGGACCCGGGTTCGATTCCCGGGGGCACGGTGACACAGTGGTTAGCGCTGCTGCCTCACAGCGCCAGGGACCCGGGTTCGATTCCTGGGGGCACGGTGACACAGTGGGTTAGCACTGCTGCCTCACAGCGCCAGGGACCCGGGTTCGATTCCCGGGGGCACGGTGACACAGTGGGTTAGCGCTGCTCCCTCACAGCGCCAGGGACCCGGGTTCGATTCCCGGGGGCACGGTGACACAGTGGGTTAGCGCTGCTGCCTCACAGCGCCAGGGACCCGGGTTCGATTCCCGGGGGCACGGTGACACAGTGGGTTAGCACCGCTCCCTCACAGCGCCAGGGACCCGGGTTCGATTCCCGGGGGCACGGTGACACAGTGGGTTAGCACCGCTCCCTCACAGCACCAGGGACCCGGGTTCGATTCCCGGGGGCACGGTGACACAGTGGGTTAGCACCGCTCCCTCACAGCACCAGGGACCCGGGTTCGATTCCCGGGGGCACGGTGACACAGTGGGTTAGCGCTGCTGCCTCACAGCGCCAGGGACCCGGGTTCGATTCCCGGGGGCACGGTGACACAGTGGGTTAGCACCGCTCCCTCACAGCGCCAGGGACCCGGGTTCGATTCCCGGGGGCACGGTGACACAGTGGGTTAGCACCGCTCCCTCACAGCACCAGGGACCCGGGTTCGATTCCCAGGGGCACGGTGACACAGTGGTTACACTGCTGCCTCACAGCGCCAGGGACCTGGGTTCGATTCCCGGGGGCACGGTGACACAGTGGGTTAGCACTGCTGCCTCACAGCGCCAGGGACCTGGGTTCGATTCCCGGGGGCACGGTGACACAGTGGGTTAGCGCTGCTCCCTCACAGCGCCAGGGACCCGGGTTCCATTCCCGGGGGCACGGTGACACAGTGGTTAGCGCTGCTCCCTCACAGCGCCAGGGCCCCGGGTTCGATTCCCGGGGGCACGGTGACACAGTGGGTTAGCGCTGCTCCCTCACAGCGCCAGGGACCCGGGTTCGATTCCCGGGGGCACGGTGACACAGTGGTTAGCGCTGCTGCCTCACAGCGCCAGGGACCCGGGTTCGATTCCCGGGGGCACGGTGACACAGTGGGTTAGCACTGCTGCCTCACAGCGCCAGGGACCCGGGTTCGATTCCCAGGGGCACGGTGACACAGTGGGTTAGCGCTGCTGCCTCACAGCGCCAGGGACCCGGGTTCGATTCCCAGGGGCACGGTGACACAGTGGGTTAGCACTGCTGCCTCACAGCACCAGGGACCTGGGTTCGATTCCCGGGGGCACGGTGACACAGTGGTTAGCGCTGCTGCCTCACAGCGCCAGGGACCCGGGTTCGATTCCCAGGGGCACGGTGACACAGTGGGTTAGCACTGCTGCCTCACAGCACCAGGGACCTGGGTTCGATTCCCGGGGGCACGGTGACACAGTGGGTTAGCACTGCTGCCTCACAGCACCAGGGACCTGGGTTCGATTCCCGGGGGCACGGTGACACAGTGGGTTAGCGCCGCTCCCTCACAGCGCCAGGGACCCGGGTTCGATTCCCGGGGGCACGGTGACACAGTGGTTAGCGCTGCTGCCTCACAGCGCCAGGGACCCGGGTTCGATTCCCGGGGGCACGGTGACACAGTGGGTTAGCGCTGCTGCCTCACAGCGCCAGGGACCCGGGTTCGATTCCCGGGGGCACGGTGGGTTTGCGCTGCTGCCTCACAGCGCCAGGGACCCGGGTTCGATTCCCGGGGGCACGGTGACACAGTGGGTTAGCGCTGCTGCCTCACAGCGCCAGGGACCCGGGTTCGATTCCCGGGGGCACAGTGACACAGTGGGTTAGCGCTGCTCCCTCACAGTGCCAGGGACCCGGGTTCGATTCCTGGGGGCACGGTGACACAGTGGGTTAGCGCTGCTGCCTCACAGCGCCAGGGACCCGGGTTCGATTCCCGGGGGCACAGTGACACAGTGGGTTAGCGCTGCTCCCTCACAGTGCCAGGGACCCGGGTTCGATTCCCGGGGGCACGGTGACACAGTGGGTTAGCGCTGCTCCCTCACAGCGCCAGGGACCCGGGTTCGATTCCCGGGGGCACGGTGACACAGTGGGTTAGCGCTGCTGCCTCACAGCGCCAGGGACCTGGGTTCGATTCCCGGGGGCACGGTGACACAGTGGGTTAGCGCTGCTGCCTCACAGCGCCAGGGACCTGGGTTCGATTCCCGGGGGCACGGTGACACAGTGGGTTAGCGCTGCTCCCTCACAGCACCAGGGACCCGGGTTCGATTCCCGGGGGCACGGTGACACAGTGGGTTAGCGCTGCTGCCTCACAGCACCAGGGATCCGGGTTCGATTCCTGGGGGCACGGTGACACAGTGGGTTAGCGCTGCTCCCTCACAGCGCCAGGGACCTGGGTTCGATTCCTGGGGGCACGGTGACACAGTGGGTTAGCACCGCTCCCTCACAGCGCCAGGGACCCGGGTTCGATTCCCGGGGGCACGGTGACACAGTGGGTTAGCACCGCTCCCTCACAGCACCAGGGACCCGGGTTCGATTCCCGGGGGCACGGTGACACAGTGGTTAGCGCTGCTGCCTCACAGCGCCAGGGACCCGGGTTCGATTCCCAGGGGCACGGTGACACAGTGGTTACACTGCTGCCTCACAGCGCCAGGGACCCGGGTTCGATTCCCGGGGGCACGGTGACACAGTGGGTTAGCGCTGCTGCCTCACAGCGCCAGGGACCTGGGTTCGATTCCCGGGGGCACGGTGACACAGTGGGTTAGCGCTGCTCCCTCACAGCGCCAGGGACCCGGGTTCCATTCCCAGGGGCACAGTGACACAGTGGGTTAGCACCGCTCCCTCACAGCGCCAGGGACCCGGGTTCGATTCCCGGGGGCACGGTGACACAGTGGGTTAGCACTGCTGCCTCACAGCGCCAGGGACCCGGGTTCGATTCCCGGGGGCACGGTGACACAGTGGGTTAGCGCTGCTGCCTCACAGCGCCAGGGACCCGGGTTCGATTCCCGGGGGCACGGTGACACAGTGGGTTAGCGCTGCTCCCTCACAGCGCCAGGGACCCGGGTTCGATTCCCGGGGGCACGGTGACACAGTGGGTTAGCACTGCTCCCTCACAGCTCCAGGGACCCGGGTTCGATTCCCAGGGGCACGGTGACACAGTGGGTTAGCGCTGCTGCCTCACAGCTCCAGGGACCCGGGTTCGATTCCCGGGGGCACGGTGACACAGTGGGTTAGCGCTGCTGCCTCACAGCGCCAGGGACCCGGGTTCGATTCCCGGGGGCACGGTGACACAGTGGTTAGCACTGCTGCCTCACAGCGCCAGGGACCCGGGTTCGATTCCCGGGGGCACGGTGACACAGTGGGTTAGCACCGCTCCCTCACAGCGCCAGGGACCCGGGTTCGATTCCCGGGGGCACGGTGACACAGTGGGTTAGTGCTGCTGCCTCACAGCGCCAGGGACCCGGGTTCGATTCCCGGGGGCACGGTGACACAGTGGTTAGTGCTGCTGCCTCACAGCGCCAGGGACCCGGGTTCGATTCCCGGGGGCACGGTGACACAGTGGTTAGCGCTGCTCCCTCACAGCACCAGGGACCCGGGTTCGATTCCCGGGGGCACGGTGACACAGTGGGTTAGCGCTGCTGCCTCACAGCGCCAGGGACCCGGGTTCGATTCCCGGGGGCACGGTGACACAGTGGGTTAGTGCTGCTGCCTCACAGCGCCAGGGACCCGGGTTCGATTCCCGGGGGCACGGTGACACAGTGGGTTAGCGCTGCTGCCTCACAGCGCCAGGGCCCCGGGTTCGATTCCCGGGGGCACGGTGACACAGTGGGTTAGCGCTGCTGCCTCACAGTGCCAGGGCCCCGGGTTCGATTCCCGGGGGCACGGTGACACAGTGGGTTAGCACTGCTCCCTCACAGCGCCAGGGACCTGGGTTCGATTCCCGGGGGCACGGTGACACAGTGGGTTAGCGCTGCTGCCTCACAGCGCCAGGGACCTGGGTTCGATTCCCGGGGGCACGGTGACACAGTGGGTTAGCACTGCTCCCTCACAGCGCCAGGGACCTGGGTTCGATTCCCGGGGGCACGGTGACACAGTGGGTTAGCGCTACTGCCTCACAGCGCCAGGGACCCGGGTTCGATTCCCGGGGGCACGGTGACACAGTGGGTTAGCGCTGCTCCCTCACAGCACCAGGGACCCGGGTTCGATTCCCGGGGGCACGGTGACACAGTGGGTTAGCGCTGCTCCCTCACAGCGCCAGGGACCCGGGTTCGATTCCCGGGGGCACGGTGACACAGTGGTTAGCGCTGCTGCCTCACAGCGCCAGGGACCTGGGTTCGATTCCCAGGGGCACGGTGACACAGTGGGTTAGCGCTGCTGCCTCACAGCGCCAGGACCCCGGGTTCGATTCCCGGGGGCACGGTGACACAGTGGGTTAGCGCTGCTCCCTCACAGCACCAGGGACCCGGGTTCGATTCCCGGGGGCACGGTGACACAGTGGTTAGCGCTGCTGCCTCACAGCGCCAGGGACCTGGGTTCGATTCCCAGGGGCACGGTGACACAGTGGGTTAGCGCTGCTGCCTCACAGCGCCAGGGACCCGGGTTCGATTCCCGGGGGCACGGTGACACAGTGGGTTAGCGCTGCTCCCTCACAGCACCAGGGACCCGGGTTCGATTCCCGGGGGCACGGTGACACAGTGGGTTAGCACTGCTGCCTCACAGCGCCAGGGACCCGGGTTCGATTCCCGGGGGCACGGTGACACAGTGGGTTAGCGCTGCTGCCTCACAGCGCCAGGGACCCGGGTTCGATTCCCGGGGGCACGGTGACACAGTGGGTTAGCGCTGCTCCCTCACAGTGCCAGGGACCTGGGTTCGATTCCCAGGGGCACGGTGACACAGTGGGTTAGCGCTGCTGCCTCACAGCGCCAGGGAGCCGGGTTCGATTCCCGGGGGCACGGTGACACAGTGGGTTAGCGCTGCTCCCTCACAGCGCCAGGGACCTGGGTTCGATTCCTGGGGGCACGGTGACACAGTGGTTACACTGCTGCCTCACAGCGCCAGGGACCTGGGTTCGATTCCTGGGGGCACGGTGACACAGTGGGTTAGCACTGCTCCCTCACAGCACCAGGGACCTGGGTTCGATTCCTGGGGGCACGGTGACACAGTGGGTTAGCGCCGCTCCCTCACAGCGCCAGGGACCCCGGGTTCGATTCCCAGGGGCACGGTGACACAGTGGGTTAGCGCTGCTGCCTCACAGCGCCAGGGACCCGGGTTCGATTCCCGGGGGCACGGTGACACAGTGGGTTAGCGCTGCTGCCTCACAGCACCAGGGACCCGGGTTCGATTCCCGGGGGCACGGTGACACAGTGGTTACACTGCTGCCTCACAGCGCCAGGGACCCGGTTTCGATTCCCGGGGGCACGGTGACACAGTGGGTCAGCGCTGCTCCCTCACAGCGCCAGGGACCCGGGTTCGATTCCCGGGGGCACGGTGACACAGTGGGTTAGCGCTGCTCCCTCACAGCGCCAGGGACCCGGGTTCGATTCCCGGGGGCACGGTGACACAGTGGGTTAGCACTGCTGCCTCACAGCGCCAGGGACCCGGGTTCGATTCCCGGGGGCACGGTGACACAGTGGGTTAGCGCTGCTGCCTCACAGCGCCAGGGACCCGGGTTCGATTCCCAGGGGCACGGTGACACAGTGGGTTAGCGCTGCTGCCTCACAGCGCCAGGGACCCGGGTTCGATTCCCGGGGGCACGGTGACACAGTGGTTAGCACCGCTCCCTCACAGCGCCAGGGACCCGGGTTCGATTCCCGGGGGCACGGTGACACAGTGGTTAGCGCTGCTGCCTCACAGCGCCAGGGACCCGGGTTCGATTCCCGGGGGCACGGTGACACAGTGGTTAGCGCTGCTGCCTCACAGCGCCAGGGACCCGGGTTTGATTCCCAGGGGCACGGTGACACAGTGGGTTAGCACTGCTGCCTCACAGCGCCAGGGAGCCGGGTTCGATTCCCAGGGGGCACGGTGACACAGTGGTTAGCGCTGCTGCCTCACAGCGCCAGGGACCCGGGTTTGATTCCCAGGGGCACGGTGACACAGTGGTTAGCGCGGCTGCCTCACAGCGCCAGGGACCCGGGTTCGATTCCCGGGGGCACGGTGACACAGTGGGTTAGCACTGCTGCCTCACAGCGCCAGGGACCCGGGTTCGATTCCCGGGGGCACGGTGACACAGTGGGTTAGCGCTGCTCCCTCACAGCACCAGGGACCCGGGTTCGATTCCCGGGGGCACGGTGACACAGTGGGTTAGCGCTGCTGTCTCACAGCGCCAGGGACCCGGGTTCGATTCCCGGGGGCACGGTGACACAGTGGGTTAGCGCTGCTCCCTCACAGCACCAGGGACCCGGGTTCGATTCCCGGGGGCACGGTGACACAGTGGGTTAGCGCTGCTGTCTCACAGCGCCAGGGACCCGGGTTCGATTCCCGGGGGCACGGTGACACAGTGGTTAGCGCTGCTGCCTCACAGCGCCAGGGACCCGGGTTCGATTCCCGGGGGCACGGTGACACAGTGGTTAGCGCTGCTGCCTCACAGCGCCAGGGACCCGGGTTCGATTCCCAGGGGCACGGTGACACAGTGGGTTAGCGCTGCTGCCTCACAGCGCCAGGGCCCCGGGTTCGATTCCCAGGGGCACGGTGACACAGTGGGTTAGCACTGCTGCCTCACAGCGCCAGGGACCCGGGTTCGATTCCCAGGGGCACGGTGACACAGTGGGTTAGCGCTGCTCCCTCACAGCGCCAGGGACCCGGGTTCGATTCCCGGGGGCACGGTGACACAGTGGGTTAGCGCTGCTGCCTCACAGCGCCAGGGACCTGGGTTCGATTCCCGGGGGCACGGTGACACAGTGGGTTAGCGCTGCTGCCTCACAGCGCCAGGGAGCCGGGTTCGATTCCCGGGGGCACGGTGACACAGTGGGTTAGCGCTGCTGCCTCACAGCGCCAGGGCCCCGGGTTCGATTCCCGGGGGCACGGTGACACAGTGGGTTAGCGCTGCTGCCTCACAGCGCCAGGGACCCGGGTTCGATTCCCGGGGGCACGGTGACACAGTGGTTAGCACCGCTCCCTCACAGTGCCAGGGACCCGGGTTCGATTCCCGGGGGCACGGTGACACAGTGGGTTAGCGCCGCTCCCTCACAGCGCCAGGGACCCGGGTTCGATTCCCGGGGGCACGGTGACACAGTGGTTAGCACCGCTCCCTCACAGTGCCAGGGACCCGGGTTCGATTCCCGGGGGCACGGTGACACAGTGGGTTAGCGCTGCTGCCTCACAGCACCAGGGCCCCGGGTTCGATTCCCGGGGGCACGGTGACACAGTGGGTTAGCGCTGCTCCCTCACAGCGCCAGGGACCCGGGTTCGATTCCCGGGGGCACGGTGACACAGTGGGTTAGCGCTGCTGCCTCACAGCGCCAGGGACCCGGGTTCGATTCCCGGGGGCACGGTGACACAGTGGGTTAGCGCTGCTCCCTCACAGCGCCAGGGACCCGGGTTCGATTCCCGGGGGCACGGTGACACAGTGGTTAGCACCGCTCCCTCACAGCGCCAGGGCCCCGGGTTCGATTCCCGGGGGCACGGTGACAAAGTGGGTTAGCGCTGCTCCCTCACAGCGCCAGGGACCCGGGTTCGATTCCCGGGGGCACGGTGACACAGTGGGTTAGCACTGCTGCCTCACAGCGCCAGGGACCCGGGTTCGATTCCCGGGGGCACGGTGACACAGTGGGTTAGCGCTGCTCCCTCACAGCACCAGGGACCCGGGTTCGATTCCCGGGGGCACGGTGACACAGTGGGTTAGCGCTGCTGTCTCACAGCGCCAGGGACCCGGGTTCGATTCCCGGGGGCACGGTGACACAGTGGGTTAGCGCTGCTCCCTCACAGCACCAGGGACCCGGGTTCGATTCCCGGGGGCACGGTGACACAGTGGGTTAGCGCTGCTGTCTCACAGCGCCAGGGACCCGGGTTCGATTCCCGGGGGCACGGTGACACAGTGGTTAGCGCTGCTGCCTCACAGCGCCAGGGACCCGGGTTCGATTCCCGGGGGCACGGTGACACAGTGGTTAGCGCTGCTGCCTCACAGCGCCAGGGACCCGGGTTCGATTCCCAGGGGCACGGTGACACAGTGGGTTAGCGCTGCTGCCTCACAGCGCCAGGGCCCCGGGTTCGATTCCCAGGGGCACGGTGACACAGTGGGTTAGCACTGCTGCCTCACAGCGCCAGGGACCCGGGTTCGATTCCCAGGGGCACGGTGACACAGTGGGTTAGCGCTGCTCCCTCACAGCGCCAGGGACCCGGGTTCGATTCCCGGGGGCACGGTGACACAGTGGGTTAGCGCTGCTGCCTCACAGCGCCAGGGACCTGGGTTCGATTCCCGGGGGCACGGTGACACAGTGGGTTAGCGCTGCTGCCTCACAGCGCCAGGGAGCCGGGTTCGATTCCCGGGGGCACGGTGACACAGTGGGTTAGCGCTGCTGCCTCACAGCGCCAGGGCCCCGGGTTCGATTCCCGGGGGCACGGTGACACAGTGGGTTAGCGCTGCTGCCTCACAGCGCCAGGGACCCGGGTTCGATTCCCGGGGGCACGGTGACACAGTGGTTAGCACCGCTCCCTCACAGTGCCAGGGACCCGGGTTCGATTCCCGGGGGCACGGTGACACAGTGGGTTAGCGCCGCTCCCTCACAGCGCCAGGGACCCGGGTTCGATTCCCGGGGGCACGGTGACACAGTGGTTAGCACCGCTCCCTCACAGTGCCAGGGACCCGGGTTCGATTCCCGGGGGCACGGTGACACAGTGGGTTAGCGCTGCTGCCTCACAGCACCAGGGCCCCGGGTTCGATTCCCGGGGGCACGGTGACACAGTGGGTTAGCGCTGCTCCCTCACAGCGCCAGGGACCCGGGTTCGATTCCCGGGGGCACGGTGACACAGTGGGTTAGCGCTGCTGCCTCACAGCGCCAGGGACCCGGGTTCGATTCCCGGGGGCACGGTGACACAGTGGGTTAGCGCTGCTCCCTCACAGCGCCAGGGACCCGGGTTCGATTCCCGGGGGCACGGTGACACAGTGGTTAGCACCGCTCCCTCACAGCGCCAGGGCCCCGGGTTCGATTCCCGGGGGCACGGTGACAAAGTGGGTTAGCGCTGCTCCCTCACAGCGCCAGGGACCCGGGTTCGATTCCCGGGGGCACGGTGGGTTAGCGCTGCTGCCTCACAGCGCCAGGGACCCGGGTTCGATTCCCGGGGGCACGGTGACACAGTGGTTAGCGCTGCTGCCTCACAGCGCCAGGGACCCGGGTTCGATTCCCAGGGGCACGGTGACACAGTGGTTAGCGCTGCTCCCTCACAGCGCCAGGGACCTGGGTTCGATTCCCGGGGGCACGGTGACACAGTGGTTAGCACCGCTCCCTCACAGCGCCAGGGACCCGGGTTCGATTCCCGGGGGCACGGTGACACAGTGGGTTAGCACTGCTCCCTCACAGCGCCAGGGACCCGGGTTCGATTCCCGGGGGCACGGTGACACAGTGGGTTAGCGCTGCTGCCTCACAGCGCCAGGGACCCGGGTTCGATTCCCGGGGACACGGTGACACAGTGGGTTAACGCTGCTGCCTCACAGCGCCAGGGACCCGGGTTCGATTCCCGGGGGCACGGTGACACAGTGGGTTAGCGCTGCTGCCTCACAGCGCCAGGGACCTGGGTTCGATTCCCGGGGGCACGGTGACACAGTGGGTTAGCGCTGCTCCCTCACAGCGCCAGGGACCCGGGTTCGATTCCCGGGGGCACGGTGACACAGTGGGTTAGCGCTGCTGCCTCACAGCTCCAGGGCCCCGGGTTCGATTCCCGGGGGCACGGTGACACAGTGGGTTAGTGCTGCTGCCTCACAGCGCCAGGGACCCGGGTTCGATTCCCAGGGGCACGGTGACACAGTGGTTAGCGCTGCTGCCTCACAGCGCCAGGGACCTGGGTTCGATTCCCGGGGGCACGGTGACACAGTGGTTAGCGCTGCTCCCTCACAGCGCCAGGGACCTGGGTTCGATTCCCGGGGGCACGGTGACACAGTGGTTAGCACCGCTCCCTCACAGCGCCAGGGACCCGGGTTCGATTCCCGGGGGCACGGTGACACAGTGGGTTAGCACTGCTCCCTCACAGCGCCAGGGACCCGGGTTCGATTCCCGGGGGCACGGTGACACAGTGGGTTAGCGCTGCTGCCTCACAGTGCCAGGGACCCGGGTTCGATTCCCGGGGGCACGGTGACACAGTGGGTTAGCGCTGCTGCCTCACAGCGCCAGGGACCTGGGTTCGATTCCCGGGGGCACGGTGACACAGTGGGTTAGCGCTGCTCCCTCACAGCGCCAGGGACCCGGGTTCGATTCCCGGGGGCACGGTGACACAGTGGGTTAGCGCTGCTGCCTCACAGCTCCAGGGCCCCGGGTTCGATTCCCGGGGGCACGGTGACACAGTGGGTTAGCACTGCTCCCTCACAGCGCCAGGGCCCCGGGTTCGATTCCCGGGGGCACGGTGACACAGTGGGTTAGCGCTGCTGCCTCACAGTGCCAGGGACCCGGGTTCGATTCCCAGGGGCACGGTGACACAGTGGGTTAGCGCTGCTCCCTCACAGCGCCAGGGACCCGGGTTCGATTCCCGGGGGCACGGTGACACAGTGGGTTAGCGCTGCTCCCTCACAGCGCCAGGGACCCGGGTTCGATTCCCGGGGGCACGGTGACACAGTGGGTTAGCGCTGCTGCCTCACAGCGCCAGGGACCCGGGTTCGATTCCCGGGGGCACGGTGACACAGTGGGTTAGCGCTGCTGCCTCACAGCGCCAGGGACCTGGGTTCGATTCCCGGGGGCACGGTGACACAGTGGGTTAGCACTGCTGCCTCACAGCGCCAGGGACCCGGGTTCGATTCCCGGGGGCACGGTGACACAGTGGGTTAACACTGCTGCCTCACAGCACCAGGGACCCGGGTTCGATTCCCGGGGGCACGGTGACACAGTGGTTAGCGCTGCTGCCTCACAGCGCCAGGGACCCGGGTTCGATTCCCGGGGGCACGGTGACACAGTGGGTTAGCGCTGCTGCCTCACAGCGCCAGGGACCCGGGTTCGATTCCCGGGGGCACGGTGACACAGTGGGTTAGCACTGCTGCCTCACAGCGCCAGGGACCCGGGTTCGATTCCCGGGGGCACGGTGACACAGTGGGTTAGCGCTGCTGCCTCACAGCGCCAGGGACCCGGGTTCGATTCCCGGGGGCACGGAGGCACAGTGGGTTAGCACTGCTCCCTCACAGCGCCAGGGACCCGGGTTCGATTCCCGGGGGCACGGTGACACAGTGGGTTAGCGCTGCTGCCTCACAGCGCCAGGGACCCGGGTTCGATTCCCGGGGGCACGGTGACACAGTGGGTTAGCACCGCTCCCTCACAGTGCCAGGGACCCGGGTTCGATTCCCGGGGGCACGGTGACACAGTGGGTTAGCGCTGCTGCCTCACAGCGCCAGGGACCTGGGTTCGATTCCCGGGGGCACGGTGACACAGTGGGTTAGCACTGCTGCCTCACAGCGCCAGGGACCCGGGTTCGATTCCCGGGGGCACGGTGACACAGTGGGTTAACACTGCTGCCTCACAGCACCAGGGACCCGGGTTCGATTCCCGGGGGCACGGTGACACAGTGGTTAGCGCTGCTGCCTCACAGCGCCAGGGACCCGGGTTCGATTCCCGGGGGCACGGTGACACAGTGGGTTAGCACTGCTGCCTCACAGCACCAGGGAGCAGGGTTCGATTCCCGGGGGCACGGTGACACAGTGGGTTAGCGCTGCTGCCTCACAGCGCCAGGGACCCGGGTTCGATTCCCGGGGGCACGGTGACACAGTGGGTTAGCACTGCTGCCTCACAGCGCCAGGGACCCGGGTTCGATTCCCGGGGGCACGGTGACACAGTGGGTTAGCGCTGCTGCCTCACAGCGCCAGGGACCCGGGTTCGATTCCCGGGGGCACGGTGACACAGTGGGTTAGCACCGCTCCCTCACAGTGCCAGGGACCCGGGTTCGATTCCCGGGGGCACGGTGACACAGTGGGTTAGCGCTGCTCCCTCACAGTGCCAGGGACCCGGGTTCGATTCCCGGGGGCACGGTGACACAGTGGGTTAGCACTGCTCCCTCACAGCGCCAGGGACCCGGGTTCGATTCCCGGGGGCACGGTGACACAGTGGGTTAGCACTGCTCCCTCACAGCGCCAGGGACCCGGGTTCGATTCCCGGCTTGAGTCTGCATTGCTACGAGGCTTTAAATTTAAACACCTTCGTAGCATCCCAGTTTAATGAGACAATGAGATGATGCCCGGATCCCTCTGTCCCACAGCGACGCCCGGATCCCTCTGTCCCACAGCGACGCCCGGATCCCTCTGGCCCGCAGAGTCTCCCGGATCCCTCTGTCCCGCAGCGATGCCCGGATCCCTCTGTCCCGCAGCGACGCCCGGATCCCTCTGTCCCGCAGCGACGCCCGGATCCCTCTGTCCCGCAGCGACGCCCGGATCCCTCTGTCCCACAGCGACGCCCGGATCCCTCTGTCCCACAGTGACACCCGGATCCCTCAGTCCCACAGCGACACCCGGATCCCTCTGTCCCACAGCGACGCCCGGATCCCTCTGTCCCGCAGAGACTCCCGGATCCCTCTGTCCCACAGCGACGCCCGGATCCCTCTGTCCCGCAGAGACTCCCGGATCCCTCTGTCCCGCAGCGACGCCCGTATCCCTCTGTCCCGCAGCGACGCCCGGATCCCTCTGTCTCGCAGTGACACCCGGATCCCTCTGTCCCACAGCGACGCCCGGATCCCTCTGTCCCGCAGCGACGCCCGGATCCCTCTGTCCCACAGCGACGCCCGGATCCCTCTGTCCCGCAGCGACGCCCGGATCCCTCTGTCCCACAGCGACTCCCGGATCCCTCTGTCCCACAGCGACGCCCGGATCCCTCTGTCCCACAGCAACGCCCGGATCCCTCTGTCCCGCAGTGACGCCCGGATCCCTCTGTCCCACAGCGACGCCCAGATCTCTCTGTCCCACAGCGACACCCGGATCCCTCTGTCCCACAGCGACGCCCAGATCCCTCTGTCCCACAGCGACGCCCGGATCCCTCTGTCCCGCAGCGACGCCCGGATCCCTCTGGCCCGCAGAGACTCCCGGATCCCTCTGTCCCGCAGCGACGCCCGGATCCCTCTGTCCCGCAGCGACGCCCGGATCCCTCTGTCCCGCAGCGACACCTGGATCCCTCTGTCCCGCAGCGACGCCCGGATCCCTCTGTCCCACAGCGACGCCCGGATCCCTCTGTCCCACAGCGACACCCGGATCCCTCTGTCCCACAGCGACACCCGGATCCCTCTGTCCCGCAGCGACCCCCGGATCCCTCTGTCCCGCAGCGACGCCCGGATCCCTCTGTCCACAGCGACGCCCGGATCCCTCTGTCCCACAGCGACACCCGGATCCCTCTGTCCCACAGCGACACCCGGATCCCTCTGTCCCGCAGCGACGCCCAGATCCCTCTGTCCCACAGTGACACCCGGATCCCTCTGTCCCGCAGCGACGCCCAGATCCCTCTGTCCCGCAGCGACGCCCGGATCCCTCTGTCCCACAGCGACGCCCGGATCCCTCTGTCCCACAGCGACGCCCGGATCCCTCTGTCCCGCAGCGACGCCCGGATCCCTCTGTCCCGCAGCGACTCCCGGATCCCTCTGTCCTGCAGCATCGCCCGGATCCCTCTGTCCCACAGCGACGCCCGGATCCCTCTGTCCCACAGCGACACCCGGATCCCTCTGTCCCACAGCGACGCCCGGATCCCTCTGTCCCGCAGCGACGCCCGGATCCCTCTGTCCCACAGCGACTCCCGGATCCCTCTGTCCCGCAGCGACGCCCGGATCCCTCTGACCCACAGTGTTGTGCAGTCTCTCTCCTTCTCAATAATATTCCACAGAGAGAAATGGAGAGAGAGAGAGAGAGGAATGCCAGATAAATCTGTCAAGGCCTTTGTGAGTTGAATGCCTGGACGAGGTGAGAGTTAATTGCGGTTATGTTTCTGTGGTTCTGTTCACACTTCCTTGACCCCTGACGGAAAGATTAATGCGTAGGACGCTGACCACTAGCGACCTAATAAATGTGGCAGCTTTGATTGGACAGGAAGTCCGCAAGCCAAAACACAATGTTTTACTCTGTATCTAACCCCGTGCTGTACCTGTCCTGGGAGTGTTTGATGGGGACAGTGTAGAGGGAGCTTTACTCTGTATCTAACCCCGTGCTGTCCCTGTCCTGGGAGTGTTTGATGGGGACAGTGTAGAGGGAGCTTTACTCTGTATCTAACCCCGTGCTGTTCCTGTCCTGGGAGTGTTTGATGGGGACAGTGTAGAGGGAGCTTTACTCTGTATCTAACCCCGTGCTGTTCCTGTCCTGGGAGTGTTTGATGGGGACAGTGTAGAGGGAGCTTTACTCTGTATCTAACCCCGTGCTGTACCTGTCCTGGGAGTGTTTGATGGGGACAGTGTAGAGGGAGCTTTACTCTGTATCTAACCCCGTGCTGTCCCTGTCCTGGGAGTGTTTGATGGGGACAGTGCAGAGGGAGCTTCACTCTGTATCTCACCCCGTGCTGTACCTGTCCTGGGAGTGTTTGTTGGGGACAGTGTAGAGGGAGCTTTACTCTGTATCTAACCCCGTGCTGTACCTGTCCTGGGAGTGTTTGTTGGGGACAGTGTAGAGGGAGCTTTACTCTGTATCTAACCCCGTGCTGTACCTGTCCTGGGAGTGTTTGTTGGGGACAGTGTCGAGGGAGCATTACTCTGTATCTAACCCCGTGCTGTACCTGTCCTGGGAGTGTTTGATGGGGACAGTGTAGAGGGAGCTTTACTCTGTATCTAACCCCGTGCTGTACCTGTCCTGGGAGTGTTTGATGGGGGACAGTGTAGAGGGAGCTTTACTCTGTATCTAACCCCGTGCTGTACCTGTCCTGGGAGTGTTTGATGGGGACAGTGTAGAGGGAGCTTTACTCTGTATCTCACCCCGTGCTGTACCTGTCCTGGGAGTGTTTGATGGGGACAGTGTAGAGGGAGCTTTACTCTGTATCTAACCCCGTGCTGTACCTGTCCTGGGAGTGTTTGATGGGGACTCTGTATCTCACAATCTGAAACCTTCTGGTGGTTTTGAGTTGTCGATTCGAGAATGTTTGTGTGCGGGGAGGGGGTGGGTTAGATGCAAGTTGCAAAATTCACCATCTGCGTCAGGATGTGGCATTCGACAGGCGGGCGGACGGGTTGTGGGGGGAGGGGCAGGCTTCAGCAAGGGCCTCTTCTCGATCGACAGACGAGCAAAGTCCTTGCTGCTGTGCTGAGCCCTGAGGGAGCCGCGTTCCGGGACTCCCCGCTTGACGGTAAGCCTCCTCTGTCCCCCCCGTACCTCAATCCTGCCTCGTTTGGCCCAGCCGGGGAATGAGGCCTTAGCCACAGGCCTCACTTTCGGCCTACCGCCATCTTAGCGACCGAGGTTGTCAAGGTGGGATGAAGCACTTACCCACTTCCCACTTTCCCTCCTCCTGATGTAATCCCCACCTCCCCCAGGAGAGGCGGTGACCATCAATGCACAGCAAGATCCCACAAACCGCCACCGCCTGATATTGCCGTCTCTTGCTGCACTTCCAGGTTCCGCTATTCCCCCCGTCACCCACCTCCCCATGGGATGTCACCACACCCCCAAATAAACCCCCCTCCCCTCGCTGACACACCCCAACCCACCCCAGATCCCTCTGTCCCGCAGCGACGCCCGTGTCCCTCTGTCCCGCAGCGACGCCCGGATCCCTCTGTCCCGCAGCGACGCCCGTCTCCCTCTGTCCCGCAGTGACACCCGGATCCCTCTGTCCCACAGCGACACCCGGATCCCTCTGTCCCACAGCGACACCCAGATCCCTCTGTCCCGCAGCGACGCCCGGATCCCTCTGTCCCACAGCGACACCCGTATCCCTCTGTCCCGCAGCGACACCCGGATCCCTCTGTCCCGCAGTGATGCCCGGATCCCTCTGTCCCACAGCGACACCCGGATCCCTCTGTCCCACAGTGACGCCCGGATCCCTCTGTCCCACAGCGACACCCGGATCCCTCTGTCCCACAGCGACACCCGGATCCCTCTGTCCCGCAGTGACGCCCGGATCCCTCTGTCCCGCAGTGACGCCCGGATCCCTCTGTCCCGCAGTGACGCCCGGATCCCTCTGTCCCGCAGTGACGCCCGGATCCCTCAGTCCCGCAGCGACACCCGGAACCCTCTGTCCCGCAGTGACGCCCGGATCCCTCTGTCCCGCAGTGACGCCCGGATCCCTCTGTCCCGCAGTGACGCCCGGATCCCTCTGTCCCGCAGTGACGCCCGGATCCCTCTGTCCCGCAGTGACGCCCGGATCCCTCTGTCCCAAAGCGACGCCCGTATCCCTCTGTCCCACAGTGACACCCGGATCCCTCTGTCCCGCAGCGACGCCCGGATCCCTCTGTCCCGCAGCGACGCCCGGATCCCTCTGTCCCACAGTGACGCCCGGATCCCTCTGTCCCATAGCGACGCCCGGATCCCTCTGTCCCGCAGTGACACCCGGATCCCTCTGTCCCGCAGCGACACCCGGATCCCTCTGTCCCACAGTGACGCCCGGATCCCTCTGTCCCACAGCGACACCCGGATCCCTCTGTCCCGCAGCGACGCCGAGATCCCTCTGCCCCGCAGTGACCCCGGATCCCTCTGTCCCACAGCGACACCCAGATCCCTCTGTCCCGCAGCGACGCCCGGATCCCTCTGTCCCGCAGCGACTCCCAGATCCCTCTGTCCCGCAGCGACGCCCGGATCCCTCTGTCCCGCAGCGACGCCGAGATCCCTCTGCCCCGCAGTGACCCCGGATCCCTCTGTCCCGCAGCGACGCCCGGATCCCTCTGTCCCGCAGCGGCACCCGGATCCCTCTGTCCCACAGTGACGCCCGGATCCCTCTGTCCCGCAGCGACGCCCGGATCCCTCTGTCCCGCAGCGACGCCCGGATCCCTCTGTCCCACAGCGACGTCCCGATCCCTCTGTCCCGCAGCGACGCCCAGATCCCTCTGTCCCGCAGCGACGCCCAGATCCCTCTGTCCCACAGTGACGCCCGGATCCCTCTGTCCCGCAGCGACGCCCGGATCCCTCTGTCCCGCAGCGACGCCCGGATCCCTCTGTCCCGCAGCGACGCCCGGATCCCTCTGTCCCACAGTGATGCCCGGATCCCTCTGTCCCACAGCGACGCCCGGATCCCTCTGTCCCGCAGCGACGCCCGGATCCCTCTGTCCCACAGCGACACCCGGATCCCTCTGTCCCGCAGCGATGCCCGGATCCCTCTGTCCCACAGTGACACCCGGATCCCTCTGTCCCACAGCAACGCCCGGATCCCTCTGTCCCACAGTGACTCCCAGATCCCGCTGTCCCGCAGCGACGCCGAGATCCCTCTGCCCCGCAGCGACGCCCGGATCCCTCTGTCCCACAGCGACGCCCGGATCCCTCTGTCCCGCAGTGACGCCCGGATCCCTCTGTCCTGCAGCAACGCCCAGATCCCTCTGTCCCGCAGCGACACCCGGATCCCTCTGTCCCACAGTGACGCCCAGATCCCTCTGTCACGCGGCGACACCCGGATCCCTCTGTCCCACAGCGACGCCCGGATCCCTCTGTCCCACAGCGACACCCAGATCCCTCTGTCCCACAGTGACACCCGGATCCCTCTGTCCCACAGCGACGCCCGGATCCCTCTGTCCCGCAGCGACGCCCAGATCCCTCTGTCCCACAGTGATGCCCAGATCCCTCTGTCCCACAGTGACGCCCGGATCCCTCTGTCCCACAGCGTCACCCGGATCCCTCTGTCCCACAGTGACACCCGGATCCCTCTGTCCCGCAGTGACACCCGGATCCCTCTGTCCCACAGCGACACCCGGATCCCTCTGTCCCACAGTGACGCCCGGATCCCTCTGTCCCACAGCGATGCCCGGATCCCTCTGTCCCACAGCGACACCCGGATCCCTCTGTCCCACAGCGACACCCGGATCCCTCTGTCCCACAGTGATGCCCGGATCCCTCTGTCCCACAGTGACGCCCGGATCCCTCTGTCCCACAGTGACGCCCGGATCCCTCTGTCCCACAGTGACGCCCGGATCCCTCTGTCCCACAGCGACACCCGGATCCCTCTGTCCCACAGCGACACCCGGATCCCTCTGTCCCAGAGTGACACCCGGATCCCTCTGTCCCACAGTGACGCCCGGATCCCTCTGTCCCACAGCGACGCCCAGATCCCTCTGTCCTAGAGTGACACCCGGATCCCTCTGTCCCACAGTGACACCCGGATCCCTCTGTCCCACAGTGACGCCCGGATCCCTCTGTCCCACAGCGACACCCAGATCCCTCTGCCCCACAGGAACGCCCAGATCCCTCTGTCCCACAGCGACGCCCAGATCCCTCTGTCCCACAGCGACACCCGGATCCCTCTGTCCCACAGCGACACCCGGATCCCTCTGTCCCACAGCGACGCCCAGATCCCTCTGTCCCGCAGCGACACCCGGATCCCTCTGTCCCACAGTGACACCCGGATCCCTCTGTCCCACAGTGACACCCGGATCCCTCTGTCCCACAGTGACACCCGGATCCCTCTGTCCCACAGCGACGCCCAGATCCCTCTGTCCCACAGCGACACCCGGATCCCTCTGTCCCACAGTGACACCCGGATCCCTCTGTCCCACAGCGACGCCCGGATCCCTCTGTCCCACAGCGACGCCCGGATCCCTCTGTCCCACAGTGATGCCCGGATCCCTCTGTCCCACAGCGACGCCCGGATCCCTCTGTCCCGCAGCGACACCCGGATCCCTCTGTCCTGCAGCGACGCCCAGATCCCTCTGTCCCGCCGGGACGCCCAGATCCCTCTGTCCCGCAGCGACGCCCGGATCCCTCTGTCCCACAGCGACGCCCGGATCCCTCTGTCCCACAGCGACACCCAGATCCCTCTGTCCCACAGCGACACCCGGATCCCTCAGTCCCACAGCGACGCCCGGATCCCTCTGTCCCGCAGTGACGCCCGGATCCCTCTGTCCCACAGCGACGCCCGGATCCCTCTGTCCCACAGCGACACCCGGATCCCTCTGTCCCACAGCGACGCCCGGATCCCTCTGTCCCACAGCGACGCCCGGATCCCTCTGTCCCACAGCGACACCCAGATCCCTCTGTCCCACAGCGACACCCGGATCCCTCAGTCCCACAGCGACGCCCGGATCCCTCTGTCCCACAGCGATGCCCAGATCCCTCTGTCCCACAGTGACACCTGGATCCCTCTGTCCCGCAGCGACACCCAGATCCCTCTGTCCCACAGCGACGCCCGGATCCCTCTGTCTCACTGAGGGGTGTAGGGGCTGGAGGAGGTTACAGAGATAGGGAGGGGGTGTAGGGGATGGAGGCGGTTACAGAGATAGGGTGGGGGTGTAGGGGACTGGAGGAGGTTACAGATTTAGGGAGGGGTGTAGGGACTGGAGGGGGTTACAGAGATAGGAAGGGGTGCAGGGGCTGGAGGAGGTTACAGAGATAGGGAGGGGTGTAGGGACTGGAGGAGGTTACAGAGATAGGGAGGGGTGTAGGGACTGGAGGAGGTTACAGAGATAGGGAGGGGTGTAGGGACTGGAGGAGGTTACAGAGATAGGGAGGGATGTAGGGACTGGAGGAGGTTACAGAGATAGGGAGGGGTGTAGGGGCTGGAGGGGGTTACAGAGATAGGGAGGGAGTGTAGGGGGCTGGAGGAGGTTACAGAGATAGGGAGGGGGTGTAGGGGGCTGGAGGAGGTTACAGAGATAGGGAGGGATGTAGGGACTGGAGGAGGTTACAGAGATAGGGAGGGGTGTAGGGGCTGGAGGAGGGTTGCAGAGATAGGGAGGGGGTGTAGGGGCTGGAGGAGGTTACAGAGATAGCGAGGGTTTTGGGGCTGGAGGAGGTTACAGAGATAGGGAGGGGTGTAGGGGCTGGAGGAGGTTACAGAGATAGGGAGGGGTTGTAGGGGCTGGAGGAGGTTACAGAGATAGGGAGGGGGTGTAGGGGCTGGAGGGGGTTACAGAGATAGGGAGGGAGTGTAGGGGGCTGGAGGAGGTTACAGAGATAGGGAGGGGGTGTAGGGGGCTGGAGGAGGTTACAGAGATAGGGAGGGGGTGTAGGGGCTGGAGGAGGTTACAGAGATAGGGAGGGGGTGTAGGGGGCTGGAGGAGGGTTACAGAGATAGGGAGGGGGTGTAGGGGGCTGGAGGAGGTTACAGAGATAGGGAGGGGTGTAGGGACTGGAGGAGGTTACAGAGATAGGGAGGGATGTAGGGACTGGAGGAGGTTACAGAGATAGGGAGGGGTGTAGGGACTGGAGGAGGTTACAGAGATAGGGAGGGGTGTAGGGGCTGGAGGAGGGTTGCAGAGATAGGGAGGGGGTGTCGGGGCTGGAGGAGGTTACAGAGATAGGGAGGGGTGTAGGGGCTGGAGGAGGTTACAGAGATAGGGAGGGGTTGTAGGGGCTGGAGGAGGTTACAGAGATAGGGAGGGGGTGTAGGGGCTGGAGGGGGTTACAGAGATAGGGAGGGAGTGTAGGGGGCTGGAGGAGGTTACAGAGATAGGGAGGGGGTGTAGGGGGCTGGAGGAGGTTACAGAGATAGGGAGGGGGTGTAGGGGCTGGAGGAGGTTACAGAGATAGGGAGGGGGTGTAGGGGGCTGGAGGAGGGTGCAGAGATAGGGAGGGGTGTAGGGGCTGGAGGAGGTTACAGAGATAGGGAGGGGGTGTAGGGGCTGGAGGATGTTACAGAGATAGGGAGGGGGTGTAGGGGCTGGAGGAGGTTACAGAGATAAGGAGGGGGTGTAGGGGCTGGAGGAGGTTACAGAGATAGGGAGGGGTGTAGGGGCTGGAGGAGGTTACAGAGATAGGGAGGGGGTGTAGGGGCTGGAGGAGGTTACAGAGATAGGGAGGGGTGTAGGGGCTGGAGGAGGTTACAGAGATAGGGAGGGGTGTAGGGGCTGGAGGAGGTTACAGAGATAGGGAGGGGGTGTAGGGGGCTGGAGGAGGTTACAGAGATAGGGAGGGGGTGTAGTGGCTGGAGGAGGTTACAGAGACAGATTCACACACTCTACCTCAGTACCTCCATCGCTCCCTCCCTCACCTCTCACTCCCTCCCAAACTCATTATCCCTGTCCCTCATCACTCCCTCAACCCTCACTGTCCCTGCTCAATACTCCATCTCTCACTCTCTCACTCCCTCACTCCCTCACTCCCTCACTCCCTCACTCCCTCACTCTCTCACTCTCTCACTCCCTCACTCCGTCACTCCCTCACTCCCTCACTCTCTCAATCCCTCACTCCCTCACTCCCTCATTTCTGATTAACTCCTTCATTCCCACCTCCCCCGTTCATCCCACCCTCCCTCATCCCTTCCTCCCACATCATTCTCTCCCTCATCCCTCTCTCCCTCATTCTTCTCTCCATCTCACCCCCCCTTCTACCTTACTCCCCAACTAATTCCCTCAGTGTCCTATCACTTCCCCCCTCCATCACACCCTCCTCCCCCGCTCCCTCATTCCTCTTCCCTCCTGCCCTACTTCCTACTCCATCCTCCCTCAGTCCCTCACGTGCTCCTACCTCACTCCCCCCTCCTTCACTCCCTGATTTCCCGCTGGTACCTTACCCATAGCACAGATTTGTCCAGCTAAACCTGTAACCAACAGAAAGAGTGGGACCATTCGGCCCATCGAGCCCATTTTGTTACCCTATTAAATCAGTCCTAACGGTCTGTCTCAATTCCTTCCACTCGATTTCCCCCCTCAATCCTTCCCTCACCCTCTGGTGCCAATGGGAGAGTTAGGGGATTAGAGGGAGTGTCTTCGATGGGAGAGTTAGGGGATTAGAGGGATGGTCTTCGATGGGAGAGTTAGAGGATTAGAGGGAGGGTCTTCGATGGAGTTAGGGGATTAGAGGGATGGTCTTCGATGGGAGAGTTAGGGGATTAGAGGGAGGGTCTTCGATGGGAGAGTTAGGGGATTAGTGGGAGGGTCTTCGATGGAGAGTTAGGGGATTAGAGGGAGGGTCTTCGATGGGAGAGTTAGGGGATTAGAGGGAGGGTCTTCGATGGGAGAGTTAGGGGATTAGAGGGAGCGTCTTCGATGGGAGAGTTAGGGGATTAGAGGGAGGGTCTTCGATGGGAGAGTTAGGGGATTAGAGGGAGGGTCTTCGATGGGAGAGGTAGGGGATTAGAGGGAGGGTCTTTGATGGGAGAGTTAGGGGATTAGAGGGAGGGTCTTCGATGGAGAGTTCGGGGATTAGAGGGAGGGTCTTCGATGGGAGAGTTAGGGGATTAGAGGGAGGGTCTTCGATGGGAGAGTTAGGGGATTAGAGGGATGGTCTTCGATGGGAGAGTTAGGGGATTAGAGGGAGGGTCTTCGATGGGAGAGGTAGGGGATTAGAGGGAGGGTCTTCGATGGGAGAGTTAGGGGATTAGAGGGATGGTCTTCGATGGGAGAGTTAGGGGATTAGAGGGAGGGTCTTCGATGGGAGAGTTAGGGGATTAGAGGGAGGGCCTTCGATGGGAGAGTTAGGGGATTAGAGGGAGGGTCTTCGATGGGAGAGTTAGGGGATTAGAGGGAGGGTCTTCGATGGGAGAGTTAGGGGATTAGAGGGAGGGTCTTCGATTGGAGAGTTAGGGGATTAGAGGGAGGGTCTCTGATGGAGAGTTGGGGCATTAGAGGGAGGGTCTTCGATGGGAGATTTCGGGGATTAGAGGGAGGGTCTTCGATGGGAGAGTTAGGGGATTAGAGGGAGGGTCTTCGATGGGAGAGTTAGGGGATTAGAGGGAGGGTCTTCGATGGGAGAGTTAGGGGATTAGAGGGAGGGTCTTCGATGGGAGAGTTAGGGGATTAGAGGGAGGGTCTTCGATGGGAGAGTTAGGGGATTAGAGGGAGCGTCTTCGATGGGAGAGTTAGGGGATTAGAGGGAGGGTCTTCGATGGGAGAGTTAGGGGATTAGAGGGAGGGTCTTCGATGGGAGAGTTAGGGGATTAGAGGGAGGGTCTTCGATGGGAGAGGTAGGGGATTAGAGGGAGGGTCTTTGATGGGAGAGTTAGGGGATTAGAGGGAGGGTCTTCGATGGAGAGTTAGGGGATTAGAGGGATGGTCTTCGATGGAGAGTTCGGGGATTAGAGGGAGGGTCTTCGATGGGAGAGTTAGGGGATTAGAGGGAGGGTCTTCGATGGGAGAGTTAGGGGATTAGAGGGAGGGTCTTCGATTGGAGACTTAGGGGATTAGAGGGAGGGTCTTCGATGGGAGAGTTAGGGGATTAGAGGGATGGTCTTCGATGGGAGAGTTAGGGGATTAGAGGGAGGGTCTTCGATGGGAGAGTTAGGGGATTAGAGGGAGGGCCTTCAATGGGAGAGTTAGGGGATTAGAGGGAGGGTCTTCGATGGGAGAGTTAGGGGATTAGAGGGAGGGTCTTCGATTGGAGAGTTAGGGGATTAGAGGGATGGTCTTCGATGGGAGAGTTAGGGGATTAGAGGGAGGGTCTTCGATGGGAGAGTTAGGGGATTAGAGGGAGGGTCTTCGATGGAGAGTTAGGGGATTAGAGGGAGCGTCTTCGATGGGAGAGTTAGGGGATTAGAGGGAGGGTCTTCGATTGGAGAGTTAGGGGATTAGAGGGATGGTCTTCGATGGGAGAGTTAGGGGATTAGAGGGAGGGTCTTCGATGGGAGAGGTAGGGGATTAGAGGGAGGGTCTTCGATGGGAGAGTTAGGGGATTAGAGGGATGGTCTTCGATGGGAGAGTTAGGGGATTAGAGGGAGGGTCTTCGATGGGAGAGTTAGGGGATTAGAGGGAGGGCCTTCCATGGGAGAGTTAGGGGATTAGAGGGAGGGTCTTCGATGGGAGAGTTAGGGGATTAGAGGGAGGGTCTTCGATGGGAGAGTTAGGGGATTAGAGGGAGGGTCTTCGATTGGAGAGTTAGGGGATTAGAGGGAGGGTCTCCGATGGAGAGTTGGGGGATTAGAGGGAGGGTCTTCGATGGGAGAGTTCGGGGATTAGAGGGAGGGTCTTCGATGGGAGAGTTAGGGGATTAGAGGGAGGGCCTTCGATGGGAGAGTTAGGGGATTAGAGGGAGGGTCTTCGATTGGAGAGTTAGGGGATTAGAGGGAGGGTCTTCGATGGGAGAGTTAGGGGATTAGAGGGAGGGTCTTCGATGGGAGAGTTAGGGGATTAGAGGGATGGTCTTCGATGGGAGACTTAGGGGATTAGAGGGAGGGTGTTCGATCGGAGAGTTAGGGGATTAGAGGGAGGGTCTTCGATTGGAGAGTTAGGTGATTAGAGGGATGGTCTTCGATGGGAGAGTTAGAGGATTAGAGGGAGGGTCTTCGATGGAGAGTTCGGGGATTAGAGGGATGGTCTTCGATGGGAGAGTTAGAGAATTAGAGGGAGGGTCTTCGATGGGAGAGTTAGGGGATTAGAGGGAGGGTCTTCGATGGAGTTAGGTGATTAGAGGGAGGGTCTTCGATGGAGAGTTAGGGGATTAGAGGGAGGGTCTTCGATGGAGAGTTGGGGGATTAGAGGCAGGATCTTCGATGGAGAGTTGGGGGATTAGAGGGAGGGTCTTCGATGGGAGAGTTAGGGGATTAGAGGGAGGGTCTTCGATGGGAGAGTTAGGGGATTAGAGGGAGGGTCTTCGATGGAGAGTTAGGCGATTAGAGGGAGGGTCTTCGATGGGAGAGTTGGGGGATTAGAGGGAGGGTCTTCGATGGGAGAGTTAGGGGATTAGAGGGATGGTCTTCGATGGGAGAGTTAGGGGATTAGAGGGAGGGTCTTCGATGGGAGAGTTAGGGGATTAGAGCGGGGGTCTTCGATGGGAGAGGTAGGGGATTAGAGGGAGGGTCTTCGATTGGAGAGTTAGGGGATTAGAGGGAGGGTCTTCGATGGGAGAGTTGGGGGATTAGAGGGAGGGTCTTCGATGGGAGAGTTAGGGGATTAGAGGGAGGGTCTTCGATGGGAGAGTTAGGGGATTAGAGGGATGGTCTTCGATGGGAGAGTTGGGGGATTAGAGGGAGGGTCTTCGATGGGAGAGTTAGGGGATTAGAGGGAGGGTCTTCGATGGGAGAGTTAGGGGATTAGAGGGATGGTCTTCGATGGGAGAGTTGGGGGATTAGAGGGAGGGTCTTCGATGGGAGAGCTAGGGGATTAGAGGGAGGGTCTTCGATGGGAGAGTTAGGGGATTAGAGGGAGTGTCTTCGATGGGAGAGTTAGGGGATTAGAGGGAGGGTCTTCGATGGGAGAGTTAGGGGATTAGAGGGATGGTCTTCGATGGGAGAGTTAGGGGATTAGAGGGATGGTCTTTGATGGGAGAGTTAGGGGATTAGAGGGAGGGTCTTCGATGGAGAGTTGGGGGATTAGAGGCAGGATCTTCGATGGAGAGTTGGGGGATTAGAGGGAGGGTCTTCGATGGGAGAGTTAGGGGATTAGAGGGAGGGTCTTCGATGGGAGAGTTAGGGGATTAGAGGGAGGGTCTTCGATGGAGAGTTAGGCGATTAGAGGGAGGGTCTTCGATGGGAGAGTTGGGGGATTAGAGGGAGGGTCTTCGATGGGAGAGTTAGGGGATTAGAGGGATGGTCTTCGATGGGAGAGTTAGGGGATTAGAGGGAGGGTCTTCGATGGGAGAGTTAGGGGATTAGAGCGGGGGTCTTCGATGGGAGAGGTAGGGGATTAGAGGGAGGGTCTTCGATTGGAGAGTTAGGGGATTAGAGGGAGGGTCTTCGATGGGAGAGTTGGGGGATTAGAGGGAGGGTCTTCGATGGGAGAGTTAGGGGATTAGAGGGAGGGTCTTCGATGGGAGAGTTAGGGGATTAGAGGGATGGTCTTCGATGGGAGAGTTGGGGGATTAGAGGGAGGGTCTTCGATGGGAGAGTTAGGGGATTAGAGGGAGGGTCTTCGATGGGAGAGTTAGGGGATTAGAGGGATGGTCTTCGATGGGAGAGTTGGGGGATTAGAGGGAGGGTCTTCGATGGGAGAGCTAGGGGATTAGAGGGAGGGTCTTCGATGGGAGAGTTAGGGGATTAGAGGGAGTGTCTTCGATGGGAGAGTTAGGGGATTAGAGGGAGGGTCTTCGATGGGAGAGTTAGGGGATTAGAGGGAGGGTCTTCGATGGGAGAGTTAGGGGATTAGAGGGATGGTCTTTGATGGGAGAGTTAGGGGATTAGAGGGAGGGTCTTCGATGGGAGAGTTAGGGGATTAGAGGGAGGGTCTTCGATGGGAGAGTTAGGGGATTAGAGGGATGGTCTTCGATGGGAGAGTTAGGGGATTAGAGGGAGGGTCTTCGATTGGAGAGTTAGGGGATTAGAGGGAGGGTCTTCGATGGGAGAGTTAGGGGATTAGAGGGATGGTCTTCGATGGGAGAGTTAGAGGATTAGAGGGAGGGTCTTCGATTGGAGAGTTAGGGGATTAGAGGGATGGTCTTCGATGGGAGAGTTGGGGGATTAGAGGGAGGGTCTTCGATTGGAGAGTTAGGGGATTAGAGGGATGGTCTTCGATGGGAGAGTTGGGGGATTAGAGGGAGGGTCTTCGATGGGAGAGTTAGGGGATTAGAGGGAGGGTCTTTGATGGGAGAGTTAGGGGATTAGAGGGAGGGTCTTCGATGGGAGAGTTAGGGGATTAGAGGGAGGGTCTTCGATGGGAGAGTTAGGGGATTAGAGGGATGGTCTTCGATGGGCGAGTTAGGGGATTAGAGGGATGGTCTTCGATGGGAGAGTTAGGGGATTAGAGGGAGGGTCTTCGATGGAGAGTTAGGGGATTAGAGGGAGGGTCTTCGATGGGAGAGTTAGGGGATTAGAGGGAGGGTCTTCGATGGAGAGTTAGAGGATTAGAGGGAGGGTCTTCGATGGAGAGTTCGGGGATGTTTGTGACTTTTAGCCGGCTAGGTATTTTTTCCTCCTGCTCCTTGCTGACACATTTTTGCTTCTGTTTGTGTGGTGTTGTACTGAAACTCCCTCCGCCTCCGGTCTGACCTTTCCAGCGATGTTGACTTTCGTCAGAAATGTGCGAGCTTTATCAGTGTACACGGGTACCTCCAGTTCCCACGTTGAGCCATCAGGGCTAATTTCAGAAGTCACATCTTCCCCCTGCTCTCCCTGAACCCACGGCAGAATACAAACCCAGCCTCGCTCTGTTCCGGGCCACTGAGTATATTGCTAGGGACCATACATCGAACGCCTCCCACACAGCCCTGTACCGAGTGTTAGATTAGCCTAAAACACACTGGCAGGAAAAGCCAGGCTTCATTCTCAGTCTAGTGCAGAGGGAGATGTTATCCACTTGTGGCAGCAATAACAGGAAGGCAGATTATTCCCTGAATGGGTGTGAATTGAGAGAGGGTGGATTCTCAGTGAGACCTTGGAGTCCTGGTGCATCAGTCGCTGAGAGTCAGCGCGCAGGTACAGCGGGCAGTGAAGAAGGAAATGGTGTGTAGGCCTTCAGAGCGAGAGGATTGGAGTTTAGGGATAGGGAGGTTTTGCTGCAATTGTACAGGGCGTTGGTGAGGCCACACCTGGAGTATTGTGGGCAGTTCTGGTCTCCTTATCTGAGGAAGGATGTCCTTGCTATAGAGGGAGCGCAGCGAGGGTTTCCCAGGCTGATTCCTGGGATGGCGGGTCTGTCACATGAGGAGAGACTGAGTGGGTGAGGATTATATTCACTGGAGTTTGGAAGAGTGAGAGGGGATCTGATAGAAACTTATAAAATTCTAACAGGGTTCGACAGGGTCGATTCAGACAGAATGTTCCCGATGGTGGGGGGAGTCCAGAACCAGGGGGGGGTCACAGTTTGAGGATAAGGGGGGAACCTTTTAGGGACTGAGGTGGGAGAAATGTCTTCACCCAGAGGGTGGGGAATGTGTGGAATTCACTCCCACAGAAAGTAGTTGAGGACAAAACGTTGTGTGGTTTCAGGAAGGAATGAGATTTCGCTCTTGGGGCTGAAGGGATGGAGGGATATGGGGGGGAAGGGGGGGGGATCAGGATATTGAATTCGATGATCGGACATGATGGGAATGAACGGGGGAGCAGACTGGAAGGGCCGAATGGCCTCCTCCTGCTTCTAGTTTCTATGTCCTTTAACCGGGGGGCGGGGGTGGGGGGGGGCGGCGCGGGTCTGGGGGGTGGGGTGGGGGGGGGGGGCATTCGCCTCCCCTCCAATATGGAGTAGGAAAATGCAGGCTTCATTCTCGGCCTAGATCTGAGTTAACCAAAAACAGGCCCACAGTGGGGGGAGAGAGAGAGAGAGAGACCCCATCCCCAGTAAACGCACACACATTGGTAAGGCCACACTTGGAATACTGTGTACAGTTCTGGTCACCCTATTATAGAAAGGATATTATTAAACTAGAAAGAGTGCAGAAAAGATTTACTAGGATGCTACCGGGACTTGATGGATTGAGTTATAAGGAGAGGCTGGATAGACTGGGACTTTTTTCTCTGGAGCGTAGGAGGCTGAGGGGTGATCTTATAGAGGTCTATAAAATAATGAGGGGCACAGATCAGCTAGATAGTCAATATCTTTTCCCAAAGGTAGGGGAGTCTAAAACTAGAGGGCATAGGTTTAAGGTGAGAGGGGAGAGATACAAAAGTGTCCAGAGGGGCAATTTTTTCACACAGAGGGTGGTGAGTGTCTGGAACGAGCTGCCAGAGGTAGTAGTAGAGGCGGGTACAATTTTGTCTTTTAAAAAGTGTTTAGACAGTTACATGGGTAAGATGGGTATAGAGGGATATGGGCCAAACGCGGGCAATTGGGATTAGCTTAGGGGTTAAAAATAAAAAGGGCAGCATGGACAAGTTGGGCCGAAGGGCCTGTTTCCATGCTGTAAACCTCTATGATGAGAGGGCTAGAATACAAGAGCAGGGATGGACTTCTGAGGCTGTATAAGGCTCTGGTCAGACACCATTTGGAGAATTGTGAGCAGTTTTGGGCCCCGTATCTAAGGAAGGATGTGCTGGGCCTTGGAAAGGGTCCAGAGGAGGTTCACAAGAATGATCCCTGGAATGAAGAGCTTGTCGTATGAGGAACGGGTTGAGGACTCTGGGTCTGTACTCGTTGGAGTTTAGAAGGATGAGGGGGGGATCTTATTGAAACTTACAGGATACTGCGAGGCCTGGATTGGGTGGACGTGGAGAGGTTGGTTCCACTAGTAGGAAAAACTAGAACCAGAGGGAACAACCTCAGGCTGAAGGGACGATCCTTTAAAACAGAGATGAGGAGGAATTTCTTCAGCCAGAGAGTGGGGAATGTGTGGAACTCTTTGCCGCAGAAGGCTGTGGAGGTCGGGTCATTGAGTGTCTTTAAGACAGAGATAGATCGGTTCTTGATTAATAAGGGGATCAGGGGTTATGGGGAAAAGGCAGGAGAATGGGGATGAGAAAAATATCAGCCATGATTGAATGGCGGAGCAGATTCGACGGGCCGAGTGGCCTAATTCTGCTCCTATCTCTTATGGTCCTCTGGGCTCGATGACACACACACGCAAGTGGGTTCAGGCTTCATTCTCGGCCTAGCGGACAGCGAGGCGTTCCGTGCACGCGGATGTGGGAGTTGAGGCCTGAGGGCCGAGATTGGGTAGGCCCCAGGCTTAGTGGCGGGGGGAGGGGGAGCTGCGGGGGGAGGGAGAGAGGGCTCAGGAGGGGAGGGGGGGGTGCCCAGAGGAAGGGTGACGGAGCCAGGATGTTGCCGTGGGAGAGAGAGAGGTTGTTATCTGCAGGCTCCGTCAGCATGCTCTGCATCTGGTACTGGTTCCTGCTCACTCGCAGTTCTGTGGTTTCTCTGTGCAGCGACTGCCTGCAGCTGTGGTCCCCGCAAAAAAACATGCTCCCCAACTTTACCAGCGAGAGGTACTTCCTACAGAGCGAGCTGTCAAACCTCGTGGTGCAGAGGGAGCTTTACTCTGTATCTAACCCCGTGCTGTACCTGTCCTGGGAGTGTTTGATGGGGACAGTGTAGAGGGAGCTTTACTCTGTATCTAACCCCGTGCTGTACCTGTCCTGGGAGTGTTTGATGGGGGACAGTGTAGAGGGAGCTTTACTCTGTATCTAACCCCGTGCTGTACCTGTCCTGGGAGTGTTTGATGGGGACAGTGTAGAGGGAGCTTTACTCTGTATCTAACCCCCGTGCTGTACCTGTCCTGGGAGTGTTTGATGGGGACAGTGTAGAGGGAGCTTTACTCTGTATCTAACCCCCGTGCTGTACCTGTCCTGGGAGTGTTTGATGGGGACAGTGTAGTGAGAGCTTTACTCTGTATCTAACCCCATGCTGTACCTGTCCTGGGAGTGTTTGATGGGGGACAGTGTAGAGGGAGCTTTACTCTGTATCTAACCCCGTGCTGTCTCTGTCCTGGGGGTGTTTGATGGGGACAGTGTAGAGGGAGCTTTACTCTGTATCTAACCCCGTGCTGTACCTGTCCTGGGAGTGTTTGATGGGGACAGTGTAGAGGGAGCTTTACTCTGTATCTAACCCCGTGCTGTACCTGTCCTGGGAGTGTTTGATGGGGGACAGTGTAGAGGGAGCTTTACTCTGTATCTAACCCCGTGCTGTACCTGTCCTGGGAGTGTTTGATGGGGGACAGTGTAGAGGGAGCTTTACTCTGTATCTAACCCCCGTGCTGTACCTGTCCTGGGAGTGTTTGATGGGGACAGTGTAGAGGGAGATTTACTCTGTATCTAACCCCTGTGCTGTACCTGTCCTGGGAGTGTTTGATGGGGGACAGTGTAGAGGGAGCTTTACTCTGTATCTAACCCCGTGCTGTACCTGTCCTGGGAGTGTTTGATGGGGACAGTGGAGAGGGAGCTTTACTCTGTATCTCACCCCGTGCTGTACCTGTCCTGGGAGTGTTTGATGTGGGACAGTGTAGAGGGAGCTTTACTCTGTATCTAACCCCGTGCTGTACCTGTCCTGGGAGTGTTTGATGGGGACAGTGTAGAGGGAGCTTTACTCTGTATCTAACCCCGTGCTGTACCTGTCCTGGGAGTGTTTGATGGGGACAGTGTAGAGGGAGCTTTACACTGTATCTAACCCCGTGCTGTACCTGTCCTGGGAGTGTTTGATGGGGACAGTGTAGAGGGAGCTTTACTCTGTATCTAACCCCGTGCTGTACCTGTCCTGGGAGTGTTTGATGGGAACAGTGCAGAGGGAGATTTATTCTGTATCTTACCCCGTGCTGTACCTGTCCTGGGAGTGTTTGATGGGGACAGTGTAGAGGGAGCTTTACTCTGTATCTAACCCCGTGCTGTACCTGTCCTGGGAGTGTTTGATGGGGACAGTGTAGAGGGAGCTTTACTCTGTATCTAACCCCGTGCTGTACCTGTCCTGGGAGTGTTTGATGGGGGGACAGTGTAGAGGGAGCTTTACTCTGTATCTAACGCCATGCTGTACCTGTCCTTGGAGTGTTTGATGGGGACAGTGCAGAGGGAGCTTTACTCTGTATCTAACCCCGTGCTGTACGTGTCCTGGGAGTGTTTGATGGGGACAGTGCAGAGGGAGCTTTATTCTGTATGTAACCCCGTGCTGTACCTGTCCTGGGAGTGTTTGATGGGGACAGTCTAGAGGGAGCTTTACTCTATATCTAACCCCGTGCTGTACCTGTCCTGGGAGTGTTTGATGGGGACAGTGTAGAGGGAGCTTTACTCTGTATCTAACCCCGTGCTGTACCTGTCCTGGGAGTGTTTGATGGGAACAGTGCAGAGGGAGATTTATTCTGTATCTTACCCCGTGCTGTACCTGTCCTGGGAGTGTTTGATGGGGACATTGTAGAGGGAGCTTTACTCTGTATCTAACGCCATGCTGTACCTGTCCTTGGAGTGTTTGATGGGGACAGTGCAGAGGGAGCTTTACTCTGTATCTAACCCCGTGCTGTACGTGTCCTGGGAGTGTTTGATGGGGACAGTGCAGAGGGAGCTTTATTCTGTATGTAACCCCGTGCTGTACCTGTCCTGGGAGTGTTTGATGGGGACAGTCTAGAGGGAGCTTTACTCTATATCTAGCCCCGTGCTGTGCCTGTCCTTGGAGTGTTTGACGGGGATAGTGCAGAGGGAGCTTTACTCTGTATCTAACCCCGTGCTGTACCTGTCCTGGGAGTGTTTGATAGGGACAGTGTAGAGGGAGCTTTACTCTGTATCTAACCCTGTGCTGTACCTGTCCTGGGAGTGTTTGATGGGGACAGTGTCGAGGGAGCTTTTCTCTGTATCCAACCCCGTGCTGTACCTGTCCTGGGAGTGTTTGATGGGGATAATGTAGAGGGAGCTTTACTCTGTATCTAACGCCGTGCTGTGTCTGTCCTTGGAGTGTTTGATGGGGATAGTGTAGAGGGAGCTTTACTCTGTATCTAACCCCGTGCTGCACCTGTCCTGGGAGTGTTTGATGTGGACAGTGTAGAGGGAGCTTTACTCTGTATCTAACCCCGTGCTGTACCTGTCCTGGGAGTGTTTGATGGGGACAGTGTAGAGGGAGCTTTACTCTGTATCTAACCCCGTGCTGTACCTGTCCTGGGAGTGTTTGATGGGGACAGTGTGGAGGGAGCTTTACTCTGTATCTAACCCCTGTGCTGTACCTGTCCTGGGAGTGTTTGATGGGGGACAGTGTAGAGGGAGCTTTACTCTGTATCTAACCCCGAGCTGTACCTGTCCTGGGAGTGTTTGATGGGGACAGTGCAGAGGGAGCTTTACTCTGTATCAATGTTGGGGACGGGCGGGGGGGGGGGGGGGGATGGGTGAGAGTCAGTGCGGGGAGGTGGGGCTTTAGTTTGTCAAGTTTGCAATATTGGAAACCACAGATTTGCATTTCTCTCTCTCTCTCTCTCTGTGCCTCCCTCTCTCCCCGTCTCTGATTTTTGTCTGCTTGAAGTGAGTCAGTCGGCACTGGGGGAAAGCTCCATCTCGATTCCCCCCCCCGCCCCCCGACCGTTCCGTGAGTCTGGACGACGAAAAATAGACTTTCAATCCATGTTTACAAGGAGGCTGCAGAGTTAATCCCTCGCTGGGTGTGATCGGTGCTTTGAAAAGGGGATCGAGATAAGTAAGTTGCAGAATCTCTGGGAGTTTCCCGATTAAGTCTCCTTCTGTGTAAGTTGCTCTGATCTGCGTTCCTTTACTGTTCCCTTTTATCCGGTCCTCTGCTGTTTCATCGCCCGTCTTCAGAGATCTCCTTAACCATCATCCCTGCAACAATCCTCCCCCCACATCATTAGCCTGAACTTAACCAGAGCTATATTTAAGCTTCAAGTTTATTAATTAGTGTCACAAGTTGGCTTACATTAACACTGCAATGAAGTTACTGTGGAAATCCCCTAGTCGCCACACTCCTGTTCGGGTAACACTGAGGGGGAATTTAGCACGGCCCAATCCCCACCCTAACCAGCACGTCTTTCAGACTGTGGGAGGAAACCGGAGCACCCGGAGGAAACCCACGCAGACACGGGGAGAAGGTGCAGACTCCGCACAGACAGTGACCCGAGCCGGGGATCGAACCCGGGTCCCTGTGAGGCAGCAGCGCTAACCCACTGTGCCACCGTGCCGACACTCTGCCAGGCGTGGCTCGATCACTGACAACATCTCTCCCCCAGTTTCTCTCTCTCTCTCTCCCCCGTCTCTCTCACTATCCTCCATTCTCTCTATCTCCCCCACAGTCTCCCCTTCGCCCCGCTCCTCCCCGAGGTCTCCCCCTCTGTCTCTTTCTGACTGGCTCTGTCCCTCTGTCTCTCTCTCTCTCTCTCTGTCTCTCTCTCTCGCTTTGTCTGTCTCTCTCTCGCTTTGTCTGTCTCTCTCTCAACCTGTCTTTCTCTCTCTCTCTGTCTTTCTCTCTCTCTCTCTCCCCCAGTCTCTCTCTCTCTCCCCAGTCTCTCTCTCCCTCCCCCAGTCTCTCTCCCTCTCCCCCAGTCTCTCTCTCCCCCCCCCCAGTCTCTCTCTCCCCCCAGTCTCTCTCTCTCTCTCTCTCCCAGTCTCTCTCTCCCTCCCCCAGTCTCTCTCTCTCCCCCAGTCTCTCTCCCCCAGTCGCTCTCCCTCTCCCCCAGTCTCTCTACCTCTCCCCCAGTCTCTCTCTCTCTCTCTCCCCAGATCACTCTATTTCTCCCAGTCTCTCTCTCTCTCCCAGTCTCTCTCTCCCCCCAGTCTCTCTCTCTCTCTCTCCCTCAGTCTCTCTCCCCCAGTCTCTCTCTCTCTCTCTCCCAGTCTCTCTCTCTCTCCCAGTCGCTCTCTCTCTCCCAGTCTCTCTCTCTCCCAGTCTCTCTCTCTCCCAGTCTCTCTCTCTCTCCCAGTCTCTCTCTCTCTCCCAGTCTCTATCTCTCCCCAGTCGCTCTCTCTCTCCCAGTCTCTCTCTCTCCCAGTCTCTCTCTCTCTCCCAGTCTCTCTCTCTCTCCCAGTCTCTCTCTCTCCCAGTCTCTCTCTCTCTCCCAGTCTCTCTCTCTCTCCCAGTCTCTATCTCGCCCCAGTCTCTCTCTCTCTCCCCCAGTCTCTCTCTCTCTCTCCCCCAGTCTCTCTCTCTCTCTCCCCCAGTCTCTCTCTCTCTCTCCCAGTCTCTCTCTCTCCCAGTCTCTCTCTCTCTCCCAGTCTCTATCTCTCCCCAGTCTCTCTCTCTCTCCCCAGATCACTCTATCTCTCCCAGTCTCTCTCTCCCAGTCTTTCTCTCTCTCCCAGTCTCTCTCTCTCCCAGTCTCTCTCTCTCCCAGTCTCTCTCTCTCCCAGTCTCTCTCTCTCTCCCAGTCTCTCTCTCTCTCCCATCTCTCTCTCTCCCAGTCTCTCTCTCTCTCCCAGTCTCTCTCTCTCTCCCAGTCTCTCTCTCTCTCCCCAGATCACTCTATCTCTCCCAGTCTCTCTCTCCCAGTCTCTCTCTCTCTCCCAGTCTCTCTCTCTCTCCCAGTCTCTCTCTCTCTCCCCAGATCACTCTATCTCTCCCAGTCTCTCTCTCCCAGTCTCTCTCTCCCAGTCTCTCTCTCCCAGTCTCTCTCTCTCTCCCAGTCTCTCTCTCCCAGTCTCTCTCTCCCAGTCTCTCTCTCTCCCAGTCTCTCTCTCTCCCAGTCTCTCTCTCCCAGTCTCTCTCTCTCTCCCATCTCTATCTCTCCCCAGTCTCTCTCTCTCCCCCAGTCTCTCTCGGGGAAGTTGTGTGGAACAAAGGAACCTTGGCGTGTTTGTCCACTGATCTGTGAAGGTGGAAGGGGAGGGTGATTGGGTGGTGAAAAGGGTGTTCGGGACCTTATCAATCGGGGTGTAGATTACAAAAGCAGGGAGGTCGTGTTGGAGTTGTTTCGAGCCTTGGTGAGGCCACAGCTGGGGGACTGTGTTCAGTTCTGCTCGCCGCGTTACAGGAAGGATGTGACCTCGCTGGAGAGGGTGCGGAGGGGATTCACCAGGATGCTGCCTGGGACGGAGCATTGAAGTTACGGAGAGAGGTTGGGTGAGGCTTGGGTTGGTTTTTCTGGAGCAGAGAAGACTGAGGGGCGTCCTGATCGAGGGTACAAGATTCTGAGGGACACGGACAGGGTGGATAAGGAGCTCCCCTGAGTTGAAGGGGTCAGTCCCGAGGGGGACACAGGTTCAGGGTGAGGAGGCGGGGGGTTGAGGGGGGGATTTGAGGGAAAGCTTTTTCACCCAGAGGGTGGTGAGGGTGTGGAATGCGTTGCCTGGGAGGGAGGTGGGGGCGGGATGCGTCACATCCTTTAAAAAGTACCGGGATGAACACTTGGCACGTCAGAACATTCCGGGATATGGGCCAGGTGTTGGCAAGCGGGATTAGGTGGGAGTTCAGGTCTTTCTCATGTCTCGGTGAGCACTCGCTGGGCCGAATGGCCTCTTCTGCACTGTGTGGTTCTGTGATTCTCTCTCCCCAAGTCTCTCTCTCTCTCTCCCCCAGTCTCTCTCTGTCCCCCAGTCTCTCTCTCTCTCCCCCAGTCTCTCTCTGTCCCCCAGTCTCTCTCTCTCTCCCCCAGTCTCTCTCTCTCCCCCCAGTCTCTCTCTCTCCCCCCAGTCTCTCTCTCTGTCCCCCAGTCTCTCTCTCTGTCCCCCAGTCTCTCTCTCTGTCCCCAGTCTCTCTCTCTCTCCCCCAGTCTCTCTCTCTCTCCCCCAGTCTCTCTCTCTGTCCCCCAGTCTCTCTCTCTCTCCCCCAGTCTCTCTCTCTCCCCCCAGTCTCTCTCTCTGTCCCCCAGTCTCTCTCTCTGTCCCCAGTCTCTCTCTCTCTCCCCCAGTCTCTCTCTCTCCCCCCAGTCTCTCTCTCTGTCCCCCAGTCTCTCTCTCTCTCCCCCAGTCTCTCTCTCTCCCCCCAGTCTCTCTCTCTGTCCCCCAGTCTCTCTCTCTGTCCCCAGTCTCTCTCTCTGTCCCCCAGTCTCTCTCTCTCTCCCAGTCTCTCTCTCTCTCCCCCCAGTCTCTCTCTCTGTCCCCCAGTCTCTCTCTCCCCCAGTCTCTCTCTTCCCCAGTCTCTCTGTCTCCCAGTCTCTCTCGCTACCCCAGTCTCTCTCTCTCCCCCCAGTCTCTCTCTCTGTCCCCCAGTCTCTCTCTCCCCCAGTCTCTCTCTCTCTCTCCCCCAGTCACTCTCTCGCTACCCCAGTCTCTCTCTCTCCCCCCAGTCACTCTCTCTGTCCCCCAGTCTCTCTCTCCCCCAGTCTCTCTCTCTCTCTCCCCCCCAGTCTCTCTCTCTGTCCCCCAGTCTCTCTCTCTCTCCCCACCAGCTCTCTCTCTCCCCCAGTCTCTCTCTCTCCCCACCAGCTCTCTCTCTCCCCCAGTCTCTCTCTCTCTCCCCCAATCTCTCTCTCTCTCTCATCCAGTCTCTCTGTCTCCCCAGTCTCTCTCTCCCTCTCTCCCCCCAGTCTCTCTCTCTCTCGCTCTCCCCCAGTCTCTCCCTCTCTCTCTCTCTCCCCACCAGCTCTCTCTCTCTCTCCCCCAGTCTCTCTCTCTCTCCCCCAGTCTCTCTCTCTCTCTCTCCCCCAGTCTCTCTCTCTCCCCCCAGTCTCTCTCTCTCTCTCCCCACCCCAGTCTCTCCCTCTCTCTCTCTCCCCACCAGCTCTCTCTCCCCCAGTCTCTCTTTCTCTCCGCCAGTCTCTCTCTCTGCCCCCCAGTCTCTCTCTCTCTCTGTCCCCCAGTCTCTCTCTCTCCCCCAGTCTCTCCCTCTCTCTCTCTCCCCCAATCTCTCTCTCTCCCCCCCAGTCTCTCTCTCTCTCTCTCTCTCTCTCCACCAGTCTCTCTCTCTCTGTCTCACCCCAGTCTCTCTCTCTCTCCCAGTCTCTCTCTCTCTCCCCCAGTCTCTCTCTCTCCCCCAATCTCTCTCTCTCTCTCTCTCACCCAGTCTCTCTCTCTCCCATCTCTCCCCGCAGTCTCTCCCTCTCTCTCTCTCTCCCCCAGTCTCTCTCTCTCTCTCTCCTCTCTCTCCCCCCCCAGTCTCTCCCTCTCTCTCTCTCCCAGTCTCTCTCTCACCCAGTCTCTCTCTCACCCAGTCTCTCTCTCTCACCCAGTCTCTCTCTCTCCCCCAGTCTCTCCCCCCCAATCTCTCTCTCTCTCTCTCCCCCTGTCTCTCCCCCAGTCTCTCTCTCCCACCAGTCTCTCTCTCCCTCCCCCAGTCTCTCCCCCAGTCTCTCTCTCCCCCCAGTCTCTCTCTCTCTCTCCCCCAGTCTCTCCCTCTCTCTCTCTCCCAGTCTCTCTCTCACCCAGTCTCTCTCTCTCACCCAGTCTCTCTCTCTCCCCCAGTCTCTCCCCCAATCTCTCTCTCTCTCTCTCCCCTGTCTCTCCCCCAGTCTCTCTCTCCCCCCAGTCTCTCTCTCTCTCTCCCCCAGTCTCTCTCTCTCTCCCCCGGTCTCTCTCTCTCTCCCCCAGTCTCTCTCTCTCCCCCAGTCTCTCTCTGTTCCCCAGTCTCTCCCTCTCTCTCTCTCTCTCTCCCCCATACTCTCTCTCTCCCCCAGTCTCTCTCTCTCTCCCCCAGTCTCTCTCTCTCTCCCCCAATCTCTCTCTCTCTCCCCCAGTCTCTCTCTCTCACCCCCAGTCTCTCTTTCTCTCTCTCTCTCCCAGTCTCTCTCTCTCTCTCTCCCCCAGTCTCTGTCTCCCCAGTTTCTCTCTCTCTCTCCCCCAATCTCTCTCTCTCTCTCTCCCCCAGTCTCTCTCTCTCTCCCCCAATCTCTCTCTCTCTCTCATCCAGTCTCTCTCTCTCCGTCTCTCCCCCAGTCTCTCCCTCTCTCTCTCTCTCCCAGTCTCTCTCTCTCCTCTCTCTCCCCCCCAGTCTCTCCCTCTCTCTCTCTCCCCCAGTCTCTCCTCTCCTCTCTCTCCCCCCCAGTCTCTCCCTCTCTCTCTCTCTCCCCCAGTCTCTCTCTCTCTGCCCCAGTCTCTGTCTCTCCCCCAGTCTCTCTCTCTCTCTCCCCAGTCTCTCTCTCCCCCCAGTCTCTCTCTCTCTCTCCCCCAGTCTCTCTCTCCCCCCAGTCTCTCTCTCCCCCCCAGTCTCTCCCTCTCTCTCTCCCCCCCCCCCCAATCTCTCTCTCTGTCTCTCTCACCCCAGTCTCTCTCTCACCCCCAGTCTCTCTTTCTCTCTCTCTACCCCCAGTCTCTCTCTCCCTCTTTCTCTCTCTCCCAGTCTCTCTCTCCCCCAGTCTCTCTCTCTCCCCCAGTCTCTCTCTCTCCCCAGTCTCTCTCTCTCCCCCAGTCTCTCTCTCTCCCCCAGTCTCTCTCTCTCTCCCCCAGTCTCTGTCTCTCCCCCCGTCTCTCTCTCTCTCTCTCCCCCAGTCTCTCTCTCTCTTCCTCAGTCTCTCTCTCTCTCTCACCTCCAGTCTCTCTTTCTCTCTCTCTCTCTCTCTCCCCCAGTCTCTCCCCCAGTCTCTCTCTCCCCCCAGTCTCTCTCTCCCTCCCCCAGTCTCTCCCCCAGTCTCTCTCTCCCCCCAGTCTCTCTCTCTCTCTCTCCCCAGTCTCTCTCTCTCTCCCCCCAGTCTCTCTCTCCCTCCCCCGTCTCTCCCCCAGTCTCTCTCTCCCCTAGTCTCTCTCTCCTTCCCCCAGTCTCTCTCTCCCCCCAGTCTCTCTCTCTCTCCCCCAGTCTCTCTCATAAGAACATAAGAACATAAGAAATAGGAGCAGGAGTAGGCCATCCAGCCCCTCGAGCCTGCCCCACCATTCAATAAGATCATGGCTGATCTGAAGTGGATCAGTTCCACTTACCCGCCTGATCCCTATAACCCCTAATTCCCTTACCGCTCAGGAATCCATCTATCCGTGATTTAAACATATTCAGCGAGGTAGCCTCCACCACCTCAGTGGGCAGAGAATTCCAGAGATTCACCACCCTCTGAGAGAAGAAGTTCCTCCTCAACTCTGTCCTAAACTGTCCCCCCTTTATTTTGAGGCTGTGCCCTCTAGTTCTAGTTTCCTTTCTAAGTGGAAAGAATCTCTCCACCTCTACCCTATCCAGCCCCTTCATTATCTTATAGGTCTCTATAAGATCCCCCCTCAGCCTTCGAAATCCCAACAAGTACAAACCCAATCTCCTCAGCCTCTCCTCATAATCAACACCCCTCATCTCCGGTATCAACCTGGTGAACCTTCTCTGCACTCCCTCCAAGGCCAATATATCCTTCCGCAAATAAGGGGACCAATACTGCACACAGTATTCCAGCTGCGGCTTCACCAATGCCCTGTACAGATGCAGCAAGTCATCTCGGCTTTTATATTCTATCCCCCTTGCGATATAGGCCAACATCCCATTTGCCTTCTTGATCACCTGTTGCACCTGCAGACGGGGTTTTTGCGACTCATGCACAAGGACCCCCAGGTCCCTCTGCACAGCAGCATGTTGTCATTTCTTTCCATTTAGATAATAATCCAATTTGCTATTATTTCTTCCAAAGTGAATAACCTCGCATTTGCCAACGTTATACTCCATCTGCCAGATCCTCGCCCACTCACTCAGCCTGTCCAAATCTCTCTGCAGACCTTCTACGCCCTCCACACGATTCACTTTCCCACTTATCTTTGTGTCGTCTGCAAACTTCGTTACCCTACACTCCGTCCCCTCCTCCAGATCATCTATATAAATGGTAAATAGTTATTGGGGACTCTATAATTAGGGGTGCAGATACGCGTTTCTGTGGATGTGAAAGAGACTCCAGGATGGTCTGTTGCCTCCCTGGTGCCAGGGTCCAGGATATCTCTGAACGGACAGAAAGCATTCTGAAGGGAGAGGGTGAACAGCCAGAGTCGTGGTACATATTGGTACTGACGACATAGGCAGGAAGAGTGATGAGGTCCTGCAGCAGCACTTTGGGGAGTTAGCTGGTAAGTTAAAAAGCAGGACCTCTAGGGTTGTAATCTCAGGATTACTCCCTGTGCCCCGTGCCAGTGAGGCTAGGAATAGGAAGCTACGCAGCTCAACATGTGGCTAAACAGCTGGTGTAGGAGGGAGGATTTCAGATATCGGGACCATTGGGGTCTCTTCCGGGGCAGGTGGGACCGGTACAAGAAGGACGGGTTGCATCTAAACTGGAGGGGCATAAATATTCTGTCCGGGAGGTTTGCTAGAGTCACACGGGAGGATTTAAACTAGTTTGGCAGGGGGGTGGGACCCAAAGCAAAGGTGAATTAGCTGAAGTGGAACCAGAGAGTAGGGCCAGTAAGACTCAGAGAAACACCAGGCAGGGTGGGATTGCAAATCAGAGAGGATCTGGTGGACTGAAGTGCATTTGTTTCAATGCGAGAAGTGTAACAGGTAAGACAGATGAACTTAGAGCTTGGATTCGTACCAGAAACTATGATGTTGTTGCCAATACAGAGACTTGGTTAAGGGAAGGACAGGATTGGCAGCTTAACATTCCAGGATACAGATGTTTCAGGCGGGATAGAGGGGGATGTAAAAGGGGTGGGGGAGTTGCACTACTGGTTAAGGAGAATATCACAGCTGTACTCCGGGAGGACACCTCGGAGGGTTCATACAGCGAGGCAATATGGGTAGAGCTCAGGAATAGGAAAGATGTCGTCACAATGTTGGGGGTTTACTATAGGCCGCCCAACTGCCAGCGGGAGATTGAGGAACAGATATGTAGACAGATTTTGGCAAGGTGTAAAAGTAACAGGGTTGTTGTGGTGGGAGATTTTAATTTCCCCGATATTGACTGGGACTCACTTAGCGCTAGGGGCGTGGATGGGGCAGAGTTCGTAAGGAGCATCCAGGAGGGTTTCCTGAAACAGTGTATAGATAGTCCAACTAGGGAAGGGGCCATACTGGACCTGATATTGGGAATAAGCCCGGCCAGGTGGTCGATGTTTCAGGAGGGGAGCAGTTCGGGAACAGTGACCACAATTCAGTAAGCTTTAAGGTACCGATGGATAAAGATAAGTGTAGTCCTCAAGTTAAGGTGCTAAACTGGGGGAAGGCTAATTACAACAATATTCGGCAGGAACTGAAGAACATAAGAAATAGGAGCAGGAGTAGGCCATCTAGCCCCTCGAGCCTGCCCCGCCATTCAATAAGATCATGGCTGATCTGAAGTGGATCAGTTCCACTTACCCGCCTGATCCCCATAACCTCTAATTCCCTTACCGATCAGGAATCCATCTATCCGTGATTTAAACATCTTCAACAAGGTAGCCTCCACCACTTCAGTGGGCAGAGAATTCCAGAGATTCACCACCCTCTGAGAGAAGAAGTTCCCCCTCAACTCTGTCCTAAACCGACCACCCTTTATTTTGAGGCTGTGCCCTCTAGTTCGAGCTAAACTGAAGAATGTAGATTGGGAGCAGATGTTTGAGGGTAAATCAACATCTGGCATGTGGGAGGCTTTCAAGTGTAAGTTGATAGGGATTCAGGACCGGCACATTCCTGTAAGGATGAAGGATAAGTACGGCAAGTTTTGGGAACCCTGGATAACGAGAGATATTGTGAGTCTTGTCAAATAGAAAAAGGAAGCATTTGTCAAAGCTAGGAGGCTGGGAACACACGAAGCAAGTGTGGAATACAAGGAAAGCAGAAAGAAACTTAAGCAAGGAGTAAGGAGGGCTGAAAGAGGTCACGAAAAAGCCTTGGCCAGCAGGATTAAGGAAAATCCCAAGGCTTTTTACACATATATAAAGAGCGAGAGGGTAGCCAGGGAGAGGGTTGGCCCACTCAAGGACAAGGAGGGAATCTATGCGTGGAGACAGAGGAAATGGGCGAAGTATTAAATGAGTACTTTGCATCAGTATTCACCAAAGAGAAGGACTTGGTGGATGATGAGTCTGGGAAAGGATGTGTAGATAGTTTGAGTCATGTTGAGATCAAAAAGGAGGAGGTATTGGGGTTCTTGAGAAACATTAAGGCAGACAAGTCCCCAGGGCCTGATGGGATATACCCCAGAATACTGAGAGAGGCAAGGGAGGAAATTGCTGGGGCCTTGAGAGAAATCTTTGTATCCTCACTGGCTACAGGGGAGGTCCCAGAGGATTGGAGAATAGCCAATGTTGTTCCTTTGTTTAAGAAGGGTAGCAAGAATAATCCAGGTAATTACAGGCCGGTGAGCCTTACATCAGTGGGAGGGAAATTATTGGAGAAGATTCTTCGAGACAGGATTTATTCCCACTTGGAAATAAGTGAACGTATTAGTGAGAGGCAGCATGGTTTTGTGAAGGGGAGGTCGTGTCTCACGAACTTGATCGAATTTTTCAAGGAAGTGACGAAGATGATTGATGAGGGTAGGGCAGTGGATGTTGTCTACATGGACTTCAGTAAGGCCTTTGACAAGGTCCCTCGCGGCAGACTGGTGCAGAAGGTGAAGTCGCATGGGATCAGAGGTGAGCTGGCAAGGTGGATACAAAACTGGCTCGGTCAGAGAAGACAGAGGGTAGCAGTGGAAGGGTGCATTTCTGAATGGAGGGCTGTGACAAGTGGTGTTCCTCAGGGATCAGTGCTGGGACCTTTGCTGTTTGTAGAATATATAACTGATTTGGAGGAAAATGTAACTGGTTTGATTAGTAAGTTTGCGGACGACACAAAGATTGGTGGATTTGCGGATAGCAATGAGGACCATCAGAGGATACAGCAGGATATAGATCAGTGGGAGACTTGGGCGGAGAGATGGCAGATGGAGTTTAATCCGGACAAATGTGAGGTCATGCATTTTGGAAGGTCTAATACAGATAGGAAATATACAGTAAATGGCAGAACCCTTAAGAGTATTGATAGGCAGAGGGATCTGGGTGTACAGGTACACAGGTCACTGAAAGTGGCAATGCAGGTGGAGAAGGTAGTCAAGAAGGCATACGGCATGCTTGCCTTCATCAGCCGGGGCATTGAGTTTAAAAATTGGCAAGTCATGTTGCAGCTTTATAGAACCTTGATTAGGCCACACTTGGGATATGGTGTTCAATTCTGGTCGCCGCACTACCAGAAGGATGTGGAGGCTTTGAAGAAGGTACAGAAAAGATTTACCAGGATGTTGCCTGGTCTGGAGGGCATTAGCTATGAGGAGAGGTTGGAGAAACTTGGATTGTTCTCACTGGAATGACGGAGGTTGAGGGGAGACCTGATAGAAGTCTACAAGATTATGAGGGACAGAGTGGATAGTCAGAAGCTTTTTCCCCAGGGTGGAAGAGTCGATTACTAGGGGGCACAGGTTTAAAGGAGAGCGGAAAATCATGTCTCACAAGATTAATAGAGTTTTTTGAAGGGGTCACCAAGAAGGTCGATGAGGGCAGTGCAGTTGATGTTGTCTACATGGACTTTAGCAAGGCCTTTGACAAGGTACCACATGGCAGGTTGTTGCACAAGGTTAAATCTCACGGGATCCAGGGTGAGGTATCTAAATGGATATAAAATTGGCTTCTTGACAGAAGCCAGAGGGTGGTTGTGGAGAGTTGTTATTCAAACTGGAGGCCTGTGACCAGCGGTGTGCCTCAGGGATCAGTGCTGGGCCCACTGTTATTTGTCATTTATATGAATGATTTGGATGAGAATATAGGAGGCATGGTTAGTAAGTCTGCAGATGAGACCAAGATTAGTGGCATAGTGGACAGTGAAGAAAGTTATCTCCAACTGCAGCAGGATCTTGATCAATTGGGCCAGTGGGCTGACGAATGGCAGATGGAGTTTAATTTAGACAAATGTGAGGTGATGCATTTTGGTAGATTGAACCAGGGCAGGACTTACTCAGTTAATGGTCGGGCGTTGGGGAGAGTTACAGAACAAAGAGATCTCGGGGTACAGGTTCATGGCTCCTTGAAAGTGGAGTCACCGGTGGACAGAGTGGTGAAGAAGGCATTCGGCATGCTTGGTTTCATCGGTCAGAACATTGAATACAGGAGTTGGGACGTCTTGTTGAAGTTGTACAAGACATTGGTAAGGCCACACTTGGAATACTGTGTACAGTTCTGGTCACCCTATTATAGAAAGGATATTATTAAACTCGAAAGAGTGCAGAAAAGATTTACTAGGATGCTACCGGGACTTGATGGTTCAAGTTATAGGGAGAGGCTGGATAGACTGGGACTTTTTTCTCTGGAGTGTTGGAGGCTGAGGGGTGATCTTATAGAGGTCTATAAAATAATGAGGGGCACAGATCAGCTAGATAGTCAATATCTTTTCCCAAAGGTAGGGGAGTCTAAAACTAGAGGGCATAGGTTTAAGGTGAGAGGGGAGAGATACAAAAGTGTCCAGAGGGGCAATTCTTTCACACAGAGGGTGGTGAGTGTCTGGAACGAGCTGCCAGAGGCAGTAGTAGAGGCGGGTACAATTTTGTCTTTTAAAAGCGGCACGGTAGCACAGTGGTTAGCACTGCTGCTTCACAGCTCCAGGGACCTGGGTTCGATTCCCGGCTCGGGTCACTGTCTGTGTGGAGTTTGCACATTCTCCTCGTGTCTGCGTGGGTTTCCTCCGGGTGCTCCGGTTTCCTCCCACAGTCCAAAGATGTGCGGGTTAGGTTGATTGGCCAGGTTAAAAATTGCCCCTTAGAGTCCTGAGATGCGTAGGTTAGAGGGATTCGCGGGTAAATATGTGGGGGTAGGACCTGGGTGGGATTGTGGTCGGTGCAGACTCGATGGGCCGAATGGCCTCTTTCTGTGCTGTAGGGATTTTAAGATTCTAAGATTCTAAGAAAAAGCGTTTAGACAGTTCCATGGGTACGATGGGTATAGAGGGATATGGGCCAAACGCGGGCACTCGGGACTAGCTTAGGGTTTTTAAAAAAAGGGTGGCATGGACAACTTGGGCCGAACGGCCTGTTTCCATGCTGTAAACTTCAATGACTCTATGAGATGTACGAGGTAGATCTTTTACACAGAGGGTGGGTGCCGGGAACTCGTTGCCGGGGGAGGTAATGGAAGAGGATACAGAATTGACTTTTCAGGGGCGTCTTGACAAGTACATGAATAGGATGGGAAGAGAGGGACATGGTGCCCGGAAGGGTAGAGGATTATAGTTCAGTCGGGCAGCATGGTTGGTACAGGCTTGGAGGGCCGAAGGGCCTGTTCCTGTGCTGTAATGTTCTTTGTTCTTTGACAGGTACAGCACGGGGTTAGATACAGAGTACAGCTCCCTCGACACTGTCCCCATCAAACACTCCCAGGACAGGTACAGCACGGGGTTAGATACAGAGTAAAGCTCCCTCTACACTGTCCCCATCAAACACTCCCAGGACAGGTACAGCACGGGGTTAGATACAGAGTAAAGCTCCCTCTACACTGTCCCCATCAAACACTCCCAGGACAGGTACAGCACGGGGTTAGATACAGAGTAAAGCTCCCTCTACACTGTCCCCCATCAAACACTCCCAGGACAGGTACAGCACGGGGTTAGATACAGAGTAAAGCTCCCTCTACACTGTCCCCATCAAACACTCCCAGGACAGGTACAGCACGGGGTTAGATACAGAGTAAAGCTCCCTCTACACTGTCCCCATCAAACACTCCCAGGCCAGGTACAGCACGGGGTTAGATACAGAGTAAAGCTCCCTCTACACTGCCCCCCATCAAACACTCCCAGGACAGGTACAGCACGGGGTGAGATTCAGAGTAAAGCTCCCTCTACACTGCTCCCCATCAAACACTCCCAGGACAGGTACAGCACGGGGTGAGATACAGAGTAAAGCTCCCTCTACACTGTCCCCCATCAAACACTCCCAGGACAGGTACAGCACGGGGTTAGATGCAGAGTAAAGCTCCCTCTACACTGTCCCCCATCAAACACACCCAGGACAGGTACAGCACGGGGTTAGATACAGAGTAAAGCTCCCTCTACACTGTCCCCATCAAACGCTCCCAGGACAAGTACAGCACGGGGTTAGATACAGAGTAAAGCTCCCTCGACACTGTTCCCCATCAAACACTCCCAGGACAGGTAGAGCACGGGGTTAGATACAGAGTAAAGCTCCCTCTACACTGTCCCCATCAAACACTCCCAGGACAGGTACAGCACGGGGTTAGATACAGAGTAAAGCTCCCTCTACACTGTCCCCATCAAACACTCCCAGGACAGGTACAGCACGGGGTTAGATACAGAGTAAAGCTCCCTCTACACTGTCCCCATCAAACACTCCCAGGACAGGGACAGCACGGGGTTAGATACAGAGTAAAGCTCCCTCTACACTGTCCCCATCAAACACTCCCAGGACAGGTACAGCACGGGGTTAGATACAGAGTAAAGCTCCCTCTACACTGTCCCCATCAAACACTCCCAGGACAGGTACAGCACGGGGTTAGATACAGATTAATATTGGTGAGAGTCTGAGAGAGGGAGAGAGAGAGACACAGAGAGAGGGAGTAACTGAGGCGGGGAGAGAGTGACTGGGGGGAAAGAAAGACAGATAGAGAGGGCGAACGGGGATGATAGAGGGTGAGAGAGTGACTGTGGGGGAGAGAGAGAGATTGGGGGCTGAAAGATAGAGAGAGAGAGAGACTGCGGTATTGAGAGAGGGAGAGAGAGAGAGACTGGGGGAGAGAGAGAGAGAGACTGGGGGGCAGAGAGAGAGACTGGCGGACAGAAAGAGAGACTGGGGGAGAGAGAGCTGGTGGGGAGAGAGAGAGAGGGAGAGACTGGGGTGGGGGAGAGAGAGAGAGAGACTGTGGGGAGAGAGAGAGACTGGGGGAGAGAGAGAGAGAGACTGGGGGAGAGAGAGAGAGACTGGGGGAGAGAGAGAGAGAGACTGGGGGGAGAGAGGGAGAGAGAGACTGGGGGGAGAGAGGGAGAGAGAGACTGGGGAGACAGAGAGACTGGATGAGAGAGAGAGAGAGATTGGGGGAGAGAGAGAGAGACTGGGGAGACTGGGGCAGAGAGAGAGAGAGACTGGGGGAGAGAGAGAGAAAGAGGGAGAGAGAGACTGGGGGGGGGGAGAGAGAGAGAAAGAGAGACTGGGGGTGACAGAGAGAGAGAGAGAGAGAGACTGGGGGGGAGAGGGAGAGAGACTGGGGAAGAGAGAGAGAGACTGGGGGAGAGAGAGAGACTGGGGGAGAGAGAGAGAGGGAGAGACTGGGGGGAGACGCAAAAACCCAGTCTGCAGGTGCAACAGGTGATCAAGAAGGCAAATGGGACGTTGGCCTATATCGCGAGGGGGATAGAATATAAAAGCAGGGATGTCTTGATGCACCTGTACAGGGCATTGGTGAGGCCGCAGCTGGAATACTGTGTGCAGTATTGGTCCCCTTATTTGCGGAAGGATATATTGGCCTTGGAGGGAGTGCAGAGAAGGTTCACCAGGTTGATACCGGAGATGAGGGGTGTTGATTATGAGGAGAGACTGAGCAGATTGGGTTTGTACTCGTTGGAGTTTAGAAGGCTGAGGGGGGATCTTATAGAGACCTATAAGATAATGAAGGGGCTGGATAGGGTGGAGGTGGAGAGATTCTTTCCACTTCGAAAGGAAACCAGAACTAGAGGGCACAGCCTCAAAATAAAGGGGGGTCGGTTTAGGACAGAGTTGAGGAGGAACTTCTTCTCTCAGAGGGTGGTGAATCTCTGGAATTCTCTGAGGTGGTGGAGGCTACCTCGTTGAATATGTTTAAATCTCGGATAGATGGATTCCTGATCGGTAAGGGAATTAGGGGTTATGGGGATCAGGCGGGTAAGTGGAACTGATCCACTTCAGATCAGCCATGACCTTATTGAATGGCGGGGCAGGCTCGAGGGGCTGGATGGCCTACTCCTGCTCCTATTTCTTATGTTCTGATAACTATTGCTCCAGTCCTCTTTGCCCCTCCCTGCTGAACAACAGGGCTAGCCGTGGTACCATTGCTTTGGCTGCTGCTGCTGGGATCCCCTGATAGGCTATTCCCCCCCCAGCAACAGTATCCAAAACGGTGTACCTGTTAGAGAGGGGGATGACCAGAGGGGATCCCTGCACTGACTGCTTGCTCCTTCCAGCGGTCGCCCATCTATCTGCCCGCACCTTGGGTGTGACCAAGTCTCTAAGCCTCCAATCTTTGACGCTTTCCACCACCTTCATGCTTCTAAGTGTATCCAACTGCTGCTCCAAGCTATCCATGAGTTCTGTAAGGAGCTGCAATTCAGTGCACTTCCTGCAGATGGAGTCGTCCGATACACTGGAAGCGTCACGGATCTCCCACATCTCACAGGAGCAGCACATAACCCCACTGACCGACATTTCCAGCACCAATTAAATGATATGAGAACATTTATAAAACTCTGACCTTCACTTTTAACGCCTCACAGTGCGCTTTTCTTTTGGTCAGAGGCGGAGGGAGGGAGGGAAAAACTTACATCGTGTTTCGGGCTTGCCACTCATGGACATCCAGATCTTCCGCTCCTTGGTAAATATTGCTGGTCCGACTTCTCCCAGAATGCACCAGTGAAGTCCCTCAGCCGCCTCGAGCGGATGCTCGAACTCCTCTTTATCACTGGAGGTGATCTTTCGCTTCCCACTTCTTGTCCTGGGAGTGTTTGATGGGGACAGTGTAGAGGGAGCTTTACTCTGTATCTAACCCCGTGCTGTACCTGTCCTGGGAGTGTTTGATGGGGGACAGTGTAGAGGGAGCTTTGCTCTGTATCTAACCCCGTGCTGTACCTGTCCTGGGAGTGTTTGATGGGGGACAGTGTAGAGGGAGCTTTACTCTGTATCTAACCCCGTGCTGTACCTGTCCTGGGAGTGTTTGATGGGGGACAGTGAAGACGGAGCTTTACTCTGTATCTAACCCCGTGCTGTACCTGTCCTGGGAGTGTTTGATGGGGACAGTGTAGAGGGAGCTTTACTCTGTATCTAACCCCGTGCTGTTCCTGTCCTGGGAGTGTTTGATGGGGACAGTGTAGAGGGAGCTTTACTCTGTACCTAACCCCGTGCTGTACCCGTCCTGGGAGTGTTTGATGGGGACAGTGTAGAGGGAGCTTTACTCTGTATCTAACCCCGTGCTGTACCTGTCCTGGGAGTGTTTGATGGGGACAGTGTAGAGGGAGCTTTACTCTGTATCTAACCCCGTGCTGTACCTGTCCTGGGAGTGTTTGATGGGGACAGTGTAGAGGGAGCTTTACTCTGTATCTAACCCCGTGCTGTCCCTGTCCTGGGAGTGTTTGATGGGGGACAGTGTAGAGGGAGCTTTACTCTGTATCTAACCCCGTGCTGTACCTGTCCTGGGAGTGTTTGATGGGGACAGTGTAGAGGGAGCTTTACTCTGTATCTAACCCCGTGCTGTACCTGTCCTGGGAGTGTTTGATGGGGACAGTGCAGAGGGAGCTTTACTCTGTATCTAACCCCGTGCTGTACCTGTCCTGGGAGTGTTTGATGGGGGAAAGTGTAGAGGGAGCTTTACTCTGTATCTAACCCCGTGCTGTACCTGTCCTGGGAGTGTTTGATGGGGACAGTGTGGAGGGAGCTTTACTCTGGATCTAACACCGTGCTGTACCTGTCCTGGGAGTGTTTGATGGGGACAGTGTAGAGGGAGCTTTACTCTGTATCTAACCCCGTGCTGTACCTGTCCTGGGAGTGTTTGATGGGGGGACAGTGTAGAGGGAACTTTACTCTGTATCTAACCCCGTGCTGTACCTGTCCTGGGAGTGTTTGATGGGGACAGTGCAGAGGGAGCTTTACTCTGTATCTAACCCCGTGCTGTACCTGTCCTGGGAGTGTTTGATGGGGACAGTGCAGAGGGAGCTTTACTCTGTATCTAACCCCGTGCTGTACCTGTCCTGGGAGTGTTTGATGGGGACAGTGCAGAGGGAGCTTTACTCTGCATCTAACCCCGTGCTGTACCTGTCCTGGGAGTGTTTGATGGGGACAGTGTAGAGGGAGCTTTACTCTGTATCTAACCCCGTGCTGTATCTGTCCTGGGAGTGTTTGATGGCCATGATGTGGAGATGCCGGCGCTGGACTGGGGTAAACACAGTAAGAAGTCTCACAACACCAGGTTAAAGTCCAACAGGTTTATTTGGGAGCAAATACCATTCGCTTTCGGAGCGCTGCTCCTTTGTCAGATGGAGTGAAAATCTGCTCTCAAACAGGGCACAGAGACACAGAAATCAAATTACAGAATACTGATTAGAATGCAAATCTCTACAGCCAGCCAGGTCTTAAAGGTACAGACAATGTGGGTGGAGGGAGCATTCAACACAGGTTAAAGAGATGTGTATTGTCTCCAGACAGAACAGCTGGTGAGATTATGCAAGATCAGGGGGAAAGCTGTGGGGGTTACTGATAATGTGACATAAATCCAACATCCCGGTTTAGGCCGTCCTCATGTGTGCGGAACTTGGCCATCAGTTTCTGCTCAGCGACTCTGCGCTGTCGTGTGGCGTGAAGGCCGCCTTGAAGAACGCTTACCTGAAGATCCAAGGCTGAATGCCCGTGACTGCTGAAGTGCTCCCCCACAGGAAGAGAACAGTCTTGCCTGGTGATTGTCGAGCGGTGTTCATTCATCTGTTGTCGCAGCGTCTGCATGGTTTCCCCAATGTACCATGCCTCAAGACATCCTTTCTTGCAGCGTATCAGGTAGACAACGTTGGCCGAGTTGCAAGAGTAGGTACCGTGTACCTGGTGGATGATGTTCTCACGTGAGATGATGGCATCCGTGTCGATGATCCGGCACGTCTTGCAGAGGTTGCTGTGGCAGGGTTGTGTGGTGTCTTGGTCACTGTTCTCCTGAAGGCTGGGTAGTTTGCTGTGGACAATGGTCTGTTTGAGGTTGTGCGGTTGTTTGAAGGCAAGAAGTGGGGGTGTGGGGATGGCCTTGGCGAGATGTTCGTCTTCATCAATGACATGTTGAAGGCTCCGGAGGAGATGCCGTAGCTTCTCCGCTCCGGGGAAGTACTGGACGACGAAGGGTACTCTGTCCACTGTGTCCCGTGTTTGTCTTCTGAGGAGGTCGGTGCGGTTTTTCGCTGTGGCGCGTCGGAACTGTCGATCGATGAGTCGAGCGCCATATCCTGTTCTTATGAGGGCATCTTTCAGCGTCTGGAGGTGTCTGTTGCGATCCTCCTCATCCGAGCAGATCCTGTGTATGCGGAGGGCTTGTCCGTAGGGGATGGCTTCTTTAACGTGTTTAGGGTGGAAGCTGGAGAAGTGGAGCATCGTGAGGTTATCCGTGGGCTTGCGGTACAGTGAGGTGCTGAGGTGACCGTCCTTAATGGAGATGCGTGTGTCCAAGAATGCAACCGATTCCGGAGAGTAGTCCATGGTGAGTCTGATGGTGGGATGGAACTTGTTGACTTCATCATAGAGTTGTTTCAGTGATTGTTCACCATGAGTCCAAAGGAAGAAAATATCATCGATGTATCTGGTGTATAGCATCGGTTGAAGGTCCCGTGCGGTGAAGAAGTCTTGTTCGAACCTGTGCATGAAGATGTTGGCATATTACAGCGGTGCAGAGGGAGGACAATTCAGAGGGGGTCGTGTAATGAGTCACTGTGGGTGGAGCTCAGAAACAGGAAGGGCGCAGTCACTATGTTGGGGGTATAGTACAGGCCTCCCAGCAGCCCAAGGGAAGTGGAAGAACGGATATGTCAGGAGATACTGGATAGGTGCAGGAAAAATAGGGTTGTTGTAGTGGGAGACTTCAATTTCACTGGTATAGACTGGAAATCGCTGAGGGCAGGGACTCTGAATGGGGAGGAATTTGTAAAATGCGTACAGGAGGGTTCTTTGGAACAATATGTCGATAGCCCGACTAGAGAGGGAGCTATACTGGACCTCGTACTGGGGAATGAGCCCGGTCAGGTCTTCAAAGTTTCGGTAGGGGAACATGTGGCAAATAGTGACCACAACTCTGTTAGCTTTAGGATAGTGATGGAAAAGGATGAGTGGTGTCCCAAGGGTAAGGTGTTGGATTGGGGGAAGGCTAACTTTAGTGGGATTAGGCAGAAATTGGCAGCTCTTGATTGGGAGAGGCTGTTTGAGGGTAAATCCACATCTGGCATGTGGGAGTCTTTTAAGGAACAGTTGTTAGGGCTGCAGGACAGGCAGGTGCCTGTTAAAAAGAAGGATAGGAAGGGTAGGATTCGAGAACCGTGGATAACCAGGGAAATTGAGGGACTGGTCAAAAAGAAAAGAGAGGCGTATGTTAGGTCCAGGCAGCTAAAAACGGAGGGAGCTCTGGAGGAATACAAAGAAAGTAGGAAAGAACTCAAACGGGGAATTAGAAGAGCAAAAAGGGGTCACGAAATGTTCTTGGCAGACAGGATTAAGGAGAATCCCAAGGCATTTTATTCATACGTTAGGAACAAAAGGGTTGTCAGGGAAAAAATCGGACCTCTCAGGGACAAAAGTGGGGAATTATGGTTGGAGCCCAAAGAAGTAGGGGAGATCCTAAATGAATACTTTGCGTCGGTATTCACAAAGGAGAGGGATGTGTTGACTGGGAGTGTCTCGGAGGGGAGTGTTGAACCGTTGGAGAAAATCTCCATTACAAAGGAGGAAGTGTTAGGTTTGTTAGAGAATTTAAAGACTAACAAATCCCCAGAGCCTGATGGAATCTATCCAAGGCTGCTCAGGGAGATGAGAGATGAAATCGCTGGGCCTCTGACACAAATCTTTGTCTCGTCACTGGACGCAAGTGAGGTTACAGAGGATTGGAGGATAGCCAATGTGGTCCCGTTATTTAAGAAGGGTAGGAAGGATAACCTGGGCAATTATAGGCTGGTGAGCTTGACGTCCGTGGTGGGGAAGTTGTTGGAGAAGATTCTTAGAGATAGGATGTATGCGCATTTAGAAAGGAATAAACTCATTAACGATAGTCAGCATGGTTTTGTGAGAGGGAGGTCATGCCTCACGAACCTGGTGGAGTTTTTTGAAGAAGTGACCAGAATGGTTGACGAAGGAAGGGCCGTGGATGTTGTCTATATGGACTTTAGTAAAGCGTTTGACAAAGTCCCTCATGGTAGGCTGGTGAAAAAGGTTGGATCTCATGGGATAAAGGGGGAGGTGGCTAGATGGGTGGAGAACTGGCTTGGTCACAGAAGACAGAGGGTGGTAGTGGAAGGGTCTTTTTCTGGCTGGATGCCTGTGACTAGTGGTGTTCCGCAGGGTTCTGTATTGGGACCTCTGCTGTTTGTGATTTATATAAACGATCTGGAAGAAGGTGTAACTGGGGTGATCAGTAAGTTTGCGGACGACACAAAATTGGCTGGACTTGCAGATAGTGAGGAACATTGTCAGAGGCTACAGAAGGATATAGATAGGCTGGAAATTTGGGCAAAGAAATGGCAGATGGAGTTCAATCCTGATCAATGCGAAGTGATGCATTTTGGTAGAAATAATGTAGGGAGGAGCTACACGATAAATGGCAGAACCATAAAGGGTGTAGATACGCAGAGGGACCTGGGTGTGCAAGTCCACAGATCCTTGAAAGTGACGTCACAGGTGGAGAAGGTGGTGAAGAAGGCATATGGCATGCTTGCCTTTATAGGACGGGGCATAGAGTATAAAAGTTGGGGTCTGATGTTGCAGATGTATAGAACGTTGGTTCGGCCGCATTTGGAATACTGCGTCCAGTTCTGGTCGCCGCACTACCAGAAGGACGTGGAGGCTTTAGAGAGAGTACAGAGGAGGTTTACCAGGATGTTGCCTGGTATGGAGGGGCTTAGTTATGAGGAGAGATTGGGTAAACTGGGGTTGTTCTCCCTGGAAAGACGGAGGATGAGGGGTGACCTAATAGAGGTGTATAAAATTATGAAAGGCATAGATAGGGTGAGCGGTGGGAAGCTTTTCCCCGGGTCGGTGGTGACGTTCACGAGGGGTCATAGGTTCAAGGTGAAGGGGGGTAGGTTTAACACAGATATCAGAAGGACGTATTTTACACAGAGGGTGGTGGGGGCCTGGAATGCGCTGCCGGGCAAGGTGGTGGAGGCGGACACACTGGGAACGTTTAAGACTTATCTAGATAGCCACATGAACGGAGTGGGAATGGAGGGATACAAAAGAATGGTCTAGTTTGGACCAGGGAGCGGCGCGGGCTTGGAGGGCCGAAGGGCCTGTTCCTGTGCTGTATTGTTCTTTGTTCTTTTGTTCTTTGAGGTGCGAATTTGGTCCCCATGGCTGTTCCGTGTGTCTGGATGAAGAACTGGTTGTTGAAGGTGAAGACATTGTGGTCCAGGTTGAAGCGGATGAGTTGTAAAATTGCATCTGGAAACTGGCAGTTGTTGGCGCTGAGCACTGAGGCCGTTGCAGCAATGCCATCGTCATGGGGGATGCTGGTGTAGAGTGCCGAGACATCCATTGTGACGAGGAGCGCTCCTGGTTCAACTGCTCCATGTGTGCCGAGTTTCTGTAGGAAGTCCGTCGTGTCGCGACAAAAGCTGGGGGTTCTTTGTACAATGGGTTTCAGGGTGCCCTCGACACAGCCGGAGAGGTTCTCGCACTGGGTCCCATTGCCCGATACGATGGGACGGCCGGGTGTGTTTGCCTTGTGTATCTTCGGGAGGCAGTAGAGATCTCCAACTCGGGGAGTACATGGGATGAGAGCACGGAGGGTGCTCTGAAGGTCCGGATCAAAGGTCTTGATCAGAGTGTTGAGTTGACGGGTGTGTTCTTTGGTTGGATCTGTGGGTAACTGTCTGTCGTGTTCCTCATTGTTCAGTTGTCGGTACACTTCTTTGCAGTAATCCGTTCTGTTCAGTATGACGATGGCCCCTCCTTTGTCTGCTGGTTTGATGACAATGTTGCGGTTGGTCTTGAGAGCGTGGATGGCGTTGCGTTGTGCTTGGGTGATGTTCGGGGCAGTCTTGTGAGTGCGGCTGATGAATTTGGTGTTGACGCACCTCCTGACAGCTTGGGCATACATGTCATGTCGAGGGCAGCGGCCTTCCGGAGGAGTCCAATTCGACTCTTTCCTCTTCGGATGCACTGCGGGTCTCTCTGTCGGCTGTTCCGGTTCATTGGCTGTCTCATTGTGTTCGCTGTTGGCCTCTTGGGGTTTGTGGAAGAACTCCCGCAGACTCATTCGCCTGATGAATTCCTCTGTGTCCGCTGCGAGACTGATGGGGTCTATTTTGGTGGTGGGGCAAAAGTTGAGGCCTCGGCTGAGAACTTCGATTTCATCTGGCTGAAGTGTGTAGTCGGACAAGTTGACAATGGACTTCCCTGCAGTGGTACTGTTTTCTACTGTGGTACCGGGGGAGGCTTGGCTGCTGCTGGTGGAGATGCCGAGTTTCTCAAGTTTCCTGTTCTTGGTGTGCATGTAGATGGTGCAGTTCCTTTGTCTCGTCTGCTTGGCAGAGTTTCGCAGCTGGTCTGCGTCCTGAGCGCAAGTTGAGACTATGGATTCGATCTTGGTTTCCAGGCTGCGGCGTTTGCTGTAGAGTTGGTGTATGAGGTGTTTGAGGAAGGTGAGAGAGGTGCGACGGCAAAGTCTCTCAGTGTAGTCTGTGTTATAGGTTGACCTGAGTGGGTTCGTGATCCGTAGTCCTTTCGGTATCTTGTCTGCTTTCTTGCATCTTTGTAGAAACTTGATGTCTGTGTCGATATGCGCGATCTTCTTGGACATCCTGTCCACTTGGAGCCGGCAGTTTGCGGTGTCGATGGTGGTCATGATGTGGAGATGCCGGCGTTGGACTGGGGTAAGCACAGTAAGAAGTCTCACAACACCAGGTTAAAGTCCAACAGGTTTATTTGGTAGCAAATACCACAAGCTTTCGGAGCACTGCTCCTTCGTCAGATGGAGTGAAAATCTGCTCTCAAACAGGGCACAGACACAGAAATCAAGTTACAGAATACTGATTAGAATGCGAATCTCTACAGCCAGCCAGGTCTTAAAGGTACAGACAATGTGGGTGGAGGGAGCATTCAACACAGGTTATAGAGATGTGTATTGTCTCCAGACAGAACAGCTTGTGAGATTCTGCAAGATCAGGGGGAAAGCTGTGGGGGTTACTGATAATGTGACATAAATCCAACATCCTGGTTTAGGCTGTCCTCATGTGTGCGGAACTTGGTTCTCAGTTTCTGCTCAGCGACTCTGCGCTGTCCTGTGTCGTGAAGGCCGCCTTGGAGAACGCTTACCTGAAGATCCAAGGCTGAATGCCCGTGACTGCTGAAGTGTTCCCCCACAGGAAGAGAACAGTCTTGCCTGGTGATTGTGGAGCGGTGTTCATTCATCCGTTGTCGCAGCGTCTGCATGGTTTCCCCAATGTACCATGCCTCGGGACATCCTTTCCTGCAGCGTATCAGGTAGACAACGTTGGCCGAGTTGCAAGAGTAGGTACCGTGTACCTGGTAGATGGTGTTCTCACGTGAGATGATGGCATCCGTGTCGATGATCCGGCACGTCTTGCAGAGGTTGCTGTGGCAGGGTTGTGTGGTGTCGTGGTCACTGTTCTCCTGAAGGCTGGGTAGTTTGCTGCGGACAATGGTCTGTTTGAGGTTGCGTGGTTGTTTGAAGGCAAGAGGTGGGGGTGTGGGGATGGCCTTGGCGAGATGTTCGTCTTCATCAATGACATGTTGAAGGCTCCGGAGGAGATGCCGTAGCTTCTCCGCTCCGGGGAAGTACTGGACGACGAAGGGTGCTCTGTCCACTGTGTCCCGTGTTTGTCTTCTGAGGAGGTCGGTGCGGTTTTTCGCTGTGGCGCGTCGGAACTGTTGATCGATGAGTCGAGCGCCATATCCTGTTCTTATGAGGGCATCTTTCAGCGTCTGGAGGTGTCTGTTGCGATCCTCCTTATCCGAGCAGATCCTGTGTATTCGGAGGGCTTGTCTGTAGGGGATGGCTTCTTTAACGTGTTTAGGGTGGAAGCTGGAGAAGTGGAGCATCGTGAGGTTATCCGTGGGCTTGCGGTACAGTGAGGTGCTGAGGTGACCGTCCTTAATGGAGATGCGTGTGTCCAAGAATGCAACCGATTCCGGAGAGTAGTCCATGGTGAGTCTGATGGAGACGATGATGAAGACGAACATCTCGCCAAGGCCATCCCCACACTTCAGGATGGAGCACTTCAGCAGTCACGGGCATTCAGCCTTGGATCTTCGGGTAAGCGTTCTCCAAGGCGGCCTTCACGACACACGACAGCGCAGAGTCGCTGAGCAGAGACTGATAGACAAGTTCCGCACACATGAGGATGGCCTAAACCGGGATGTTGGATTTATGTCACATTATCAGGAACCCCCACAGCTTTCCCCCTGATCTTGCAGAATCTCACTAGCTGTACTGTCTGGAGACAATACACATCTCTTTAACCTGTGTTGAATGCTCCCTCCACCCACATTATCTGTACCTTTAAGACCTGGCTGGCTGTAGAGATTCGCATTCTAATCAGTATTCTGTAACTTGATTTCTGTGTCTCTGTGCACTGTTTGAGAGCAGATATCCACTCCATCTGACGAAGGAGCAGTGTTCCGAAAGCTTATGGTATTTGCTACCAAATAAACCTGTTGGACTTTAACCTGGTGTTGTGAGACTTCTTACTGTGTTTGATGGGGGACAGTGCAGAGGGAGCTTAACTCTGTATGTAAACCCGTGCTGTACCTGTCCTGGGAGTGTTTGATGGGGGACAGTGTAGATGGAGCTTTACTCTGTATCTAACCCCGTGCTGTACCTGTCCTGGGAGTGTTTGATGGGGGACAGTGTAGATGGAGCTTTACTCTGTATCTAACCCCGTGCTGTACCTGTCCTGGGAGTGTTTGATGGGGGACAGTGTAGATGGAGCGTTACTCTGTATCTAACCCCGTGCTGTACCTGTCCTGGGAGTGTTTGATGGGGACAGTGTAGAGGGAGCTTAACTCTGTATGTAACCCCGTGCTGTACCTGTCCTGGGAGTGTTTGATGGGGGACAGTGTAGATGGAGCTTTACTCTGTATCTAACCCCGTGCTGTACCTGTCCTGGGAGTGTTTGATGGGGGACAGTGTAGATGGAGCTTTACTCTGTATCTAACCCCGTGCTGTACCTGTCCTGGGAGTGTTTGATGGGGGACAGTGTAGATGGAGCTTTACTCTGTATCTAACCCCGTGCTGTACCTGTCCTGGGAGTGTTTGATGGGGACAGTGTAGAGGGAGCTTTACTCTGTATCTAACCCCGTGCTGTACCTGTCCTGGGAGTGTTTGATGGGGACAGTGTAGAGGGAGCTTAACTCTGTATCTAACCCCGTGCTGTACCTGTCCTGGGAGTGTTTGATGGGGGACAGTGTAGATGGAGCTTTACTCTGTATCTAACCCCGTGCTGTACCTGTCCTGGGAGTGTTTGATGGGGGACAGTGTAGATGGAGCTTTACTCTGTATCTAACCCCGTGCTGTACCTGTCCTGGGAGTGTTTGATGGGGACAGTGTAGAGGGAGCTTAACTCTGTATGTAACCCCGTGCTGTACCTGTCCTGGGAGTGTTTGATGGGGGACAGTGTAGAGGGAGCTTAACTCTGTATCTAACCCCGTGCTGTACCTGTCCTGGGAGTGTTTGATGGGGGACAGTGTAGAGGGAGCTTAACTCTGTATGTAACCCCGTGCTGTACCTGTCCTGGGAGTGTTTGATGGGGGACAGTGTAGAGGGAGCTTTACTCTGTATCTAACCCTGTGCTGTACCTGTCCTGGGAGTGTTTGATGGGGACAGGGTAGAGGGAGCTTTACTCTGTATCTAACCCCGTGCTGTACCTGTCCTGGGAGTGTTTGATGGGGACAGTGTAGAGGGAGCTTTACTCTGTATCTAACCCAATGCTGTACCTGTCCTGGGAGTGTTTGATGGGGACAGTGTAGAGGGAGCTTTACTCTGTATCTAACCCCGTGCTGTACCTGTCCTGGGAGTGTTTGATGGGGACAGTATAGAGGGAGCTTTACTCTGTATCGAACGCCGTGCTGTACCTGTCCTGGGAGAGTTTGATGGGGACAGTGTAGAGGGAGCTTTACTCTGTATCTACCCAGTGCTGTACCTGTCCTGGGAGTGTTTGATGGGGAAAGTGTAGAGGGAGCTTTACTCTGTATCTAACCCCGTGCTGTACCTGTCCTGGGAGTGTTTGATGGGGGACAGTGTAGATGGAGCTTTACTCTGTATCTAACCCCGTGCTGTATCTGTCCTGGGAGTGTTTGATGGGGACAGTGTCGAGGGAGCTTTACTCAGTATTTAACCCCGTGCTGTACCTGTCCTGGGAGTGTTTGATGGGGGACAGTGTAGAGGGAGCTTTACTCTGTGTCGAACCCCGTGCTGTACCTGTCCTGGGAGTGTTTGATGGGGGACAGTGTAGAGGGAGCATTACTCTGTATCTAACCCCGTGCTGTACCTGTCCTGGGAGTGTTTGATGGGGACAGTGTAGAGGGAGCTTTACTCTGTATCTAACCCCGTGTTGAACCTGTCCTGGGAGTGTTTGATGGGGACAGGGTAGAGGGAGCTTTACTCTGTATCTAACCCCGTGCTGTACCTGTCCTGGGTGTGTTTGATGGGGACAGGGTAGAGGGAGCTTTACTCTGTATCTAACCCCGTGCTGTACCTGTCCTGGGAGTGTTTGATGGGGGCAGTGTAGAGGGAGCTTTACTCTGTATCTAACCCCGTGCTGTACCTGTCCTGGGAGTGTTTGATGGGAACAGTGTAGAGGGAGCTTTACTCTGTATCTAACCCCGTGCTGTACCTGCCCTGGGAGTGTTTGATGTGGACAGGGTAGAGGGAGCTTTACTCAGTATCTAAACCCGTGCTGTACCTGTCCTGGGAGTGTTTGATGGGGACAGTGTAGAGGGAGCTTTACTCTGTATCTAACCCCATGCTGTACCTGTCCTGGGAGTGTTTGATGGGGACAGTGTAGAGGGAGCTTTACTCTGTATCTAACCCCGTGCTGTACCTGTCCTGGGAGTGTTTGATGGGGACAGTGTAGAGGGAGCTTTACTCTGTATCTAACCCCGTGCTGTACCTGTCCTGTGAGTGTTTGATGGGGACAGTGTAGAGGGAGCTTTACTCAGGATCTAACCCCGAGCTGTACCTGTACTGGGAGTGTTTGATGAGGGACAGTGTCGACGGAGCTTTGCTCTGTGTCTAACCCCGTGCTGTACCTGTCCTGGGAGTGTTTGATGAGGGTCAGTGCAGAGGGAGCTTTACTCTGTATCTAACCCCGTGCTGTACCTGTCCTGGGAGTGTTTGATGGGGATAGTGTAGAGGGAGCTTTACTCTGTATCTAACCCCGTGCTGTACCTGTCCTGGGAGTGTTTGACGGGGACAGTGTAGAGGGAGCTTTACTCTGTATCTAACCCCGTGCTGTACCTGTCCTGGGAGTGTTTGATGGGGATAGTGTAGAGGGAGCTTTACTCTGTATCTAACCCCGTGCTGTCCCTGTCCTGGGAGTGTTTGATGGGGACAGCGTAGAGGGAGCTTTACTCTGTATCTAACCCCGTGCTGTACCTGTCCTGGGAGTGTTTGATGGGGGACAGTGTAGAGGGAGCTTTACTCTGTATCAACCCCGTGCTGTACCTGTCCTGGGAGTGTTTGATGGGGACAGTGTAGAGGGAGCTTTACTCTGTATCTAACCCAATGCTGTACCTGTCCTGGGAGTGTTTGATGGGGACAGTGTAGAGGGAGCTTTACTCTGTATCTAACCCCGTGCTGTACCTGTCCTGGGAGTGTTTGATGGGGACAGTATAGAGGGAGCTTTACTCTGTATCTAACGCCGTGCTGTACCTGTCCTGGGAGAGTTTGATGGGGACAGTGTAGAGGGAGCTTTACTCTGTATCTACCCTGTGCTGTACCTGTCCTGGGAGTGTTTGATGGGGAAAGTGTAGAGGGAGCTTTACTCTGTATCTCACCCCGTGCTGCACCTGTCCTGGGAGTGTTTGATGGGGACAATGTAGATGGAGCTTTACTCTGTATCTAACCCCGTGCTGTATCTGTCCTGGGAGTGTTTGATGGGGACAGTGTCGAGGGAGCTTTACTCAGTATTTAACCCCGTGCTGTACCTGTCCTGGGAGTGTTTGATGGGGACAGTGTAGAGGGAGCTTTACTCTGTATCTAACCCCGTGCTGTACCTGTCCTGGGAGTGTTTGATGGGGACAGTGTAGAGGGAGCTTTACTCTGTATCTAACCCCGTGTTGAACCGGTCCTGTGAGTGTTTGATGGGGACAGTGTAGAGGGAGCTTTACTCTGTATCTAACCCCGTGCTGTACCTGTCCTGGGAGTGTTTGATGGGACAGTGTAGAGGGAGCTTTACTCTGTATCTAACCCCCTGTTGTACCTGTCCTGGGAGTGTTTGATGGGGACAGTGTAGAGGGAGGTTTATTCTATATCTAACCCCGTGCTGTACCTGTCCTGGGAGTGTTTGATGGGGACAGTGTAGAGGGAGCTTTACTCTGTATCTAACCCCATGCTGTACCTGTCCGGGGAGTGTTTGATGGGGACAGTGTAGAGGGAGCTTTACTCTGTATCTAACCCCGTGCTGTACCTGTCCTGGGAGTGTTTGATGGGGACAGTGTAGAGGGAGCTTTACTCTGTATCGAACCCCGTGCTGTACCTGTCCTGTGAGTGTTTGATGGGGACAGTGTAGAGGGAGCTTTACTCAGGATCTAACCCCGTGCTGTACCTGTACTGGGAGTGTTTGATGAGGGACAGTGTCGACGGAGCTTTGCTCTGTGTCTAACCCCGTGCTGTACCTGTCCTGGGAGTGTTTGATGAGGGTCAGTGCAGAGGGAGCTTTACTCTGTATCTAACCCCGTGCTGTACCTGTCCTGGGAGTGTTTGATGGGGATAGTGTAGAGGGAGCTTTACTCTGTATCTAACCCCGTGCTGTACCTGTCCTGGGAGTGTTTGACGGGGACAGTGTAGAGGGAGCTTTACTCTGTATCTAACCCCGTGCTGTACCTGTCCTGGGAGTGTTTGATGGGGATAGTGTAGAGGGAGCTTTACTCTGTATCTAACCCCGTGCTGTACCTGTCCTGGGAGTGTTTGATGGGGACAGCGTAGAGGGAGCTTTACTCTGTATCTAACCCCGTGCTGTACCTGTCCTGGGAGTGTTTGATGGGGGACAGTGTAGAGGGAGCTTTACTCTGTATCAACCCCGTGCTGTACCTGTCCTGGGAGTGTTTGATGGGGACAGTGTAGAGGGAGCTTTACTCTGTATCTAACCCAATGCTGTACCTGTCCTGGGAGTGTTTGATGGGGACACTGTAGAGGGAGCTTTACTCTGCATCTATCCCCGTGCTGAACCTGTCCTGGGAGTGTTTGGTGGGTAAAGGGTAGAGGGAGCTTTACTCTGTATCTAACGCCGTGCTGTACCTGTCCTGGGAGAGTTTGATGGGGACAGTGTAGAGGGAGCTTTACTCTGTATCTACCCTGTGCTGTACCTGTCCTGGGAGTGTTTGATGGGGAAAGTGTAGAGGGAGCTTTACTCTGTATCTCACCCCGTGCTGCACCTGTCCTGGGAGTGTTTGATGGGGACAATGTAGATGGAGCTTTACTCTGTATCTAACCCCGTGCTGTATCTGTCCTGGGAGTGTTTGATGGGGACAGTGTCGAGGGAGCTTTACTCAGTATTTAACCCCGTGCTGTACCTGTCCTGGGAGTGTTTGATGGGGACAGTGTAGAGGGAGCTTTACTCTGTATCTAACCCCGTGCTGTACCTGTCCTGGGAGTGTTTGATGGGGACAGTGTAGAGGGAGCTTTACTCTGTATCTAACCCCGTGTTGAACCGGTCCTGTGAGTGTTTGATGGGGACAGTGTAGAGGGAGCTTTACTCTGTATCTAACCCCGTGCTGTACCTGTCCTGGGAGTGTTTGATGGGACAGTGTAGAGGGAGCTTTACTCTGTATCTAACCCCCTGTTGTACCTGTCCTGGGAGTGTTTGATGGGGACAGTGTAGAGGGAGCTTTACTCTGTATCTAACCCCGTGCTGTACCTGTCCTGGGAGTGTTTGATGGGGATAGTGTAGAGGGAGCTTTACTCTGTATCTAACCCCGTGCTGTAACTGTCCTGGGAGTGTTTGATGGGGACAGTGTAGAGGGAGCTTTACTCTGTATCAAACCCGTGCTGTACCTGTCCTGGGAGTGTTTGATGGGGACACTGTAGAGGGAGCTTTACTCTGCATCTATCCCCGTGCTGAACCTGTCCTGGGAGTGTTTGGTGGGTAAAGGGTAGAGGGAGCTTTACTCTGTATCTAACCCCGTGCTGTCCCTGTCCTGGGAGTGTTTGATGGGGACAGTGTAGAGGGAGCTTTACTCTGTATCTAACCCCGTGCTGTACCTGTCCTGGGAGTGTTTGATGGGGACAGTGTAGAGGGATTATTACTCTGTATCTAACCCCGTGCTGTACCTGTCCTGGGAGTGTTAGATGAGGGACAGTGTCGACGGAGCTTTGCTCTGTGTCTAACCCCGTGCTGTACCTGTCCTGGGAGTGTTTGATGGGGGACAGTGCAGAGGGAGCTTTACTCTGTATCTAAACCCTTGCTGTACCTGTCCCGGGAGTGTTTGATGGGGACAGTGTGGATGGAGCTTTACTCTGCATCTATTCCCGTGCTGTACCTGTCCTGGGAGTGTTTGATGGGGACAGTGTAGAGGGAGCTTTACTCTGTATCTAACCCTGTGCTGTACCTGTCCTGGGAGTGTTTGATGGGGACAGTGTAGAGGGAGCTTTACTCTGTATCTAACCCCGTGCTGTACCTGTCCTGGGAGTGTTTGATGGGGACAGTGTAGAGGGAGCTTTACTCTGTATCTAACCCCGTGCTGTACCTGTCCTGGGAGTGTTTGACGGGGACAGTGTAGAGGGAGCTTTACTCTGTATCTAACCCCGTGCTGTACCTGTCCTGGGAGTGTTTCATGGGGATAGTGTAGAGGGAGCTTTACTCTGTTTCTAACCCCGTGCTGTACCTGTCCTGGGAGTGTTTGATGGGGACAGCGTAGAGGGAGCTTTACTCTGTATCTAACCCCGTGCTGTACCTGTCCTGGGAGTGTTTGATGGGGGACAGTGTAGAGGGAGCTTTACTCTGTATCTAACCCCGTGCTGTACCTGTCCTGGGAGTGTTTGATGGGGACAGTGTAGAGGGAGCTTTACTCTGTATCTAACCCCGTGCTGTACCTGTCCTGGGAGTGTTTGATGGGGACAGTGTAGAGGGAGCTTTACTCTGTATCAACCCCGTGCTGTACCTGTCCTGGGAGTGTTTGATGGGGACAGTGTAGAGGGAGCTTTACTCTGTATCTAACCCAATGCTGTACCTGTCCTGGGAGTGTTTGATGGGGACAGTGTAGAGGGAGCTTTACTCTGTATCTAACCCCGTGCTGTACCTGTCCTGGGAGTGTTTGATGGGGACAGTATAGAGGGAGCTTTACTCTGTATCTAACGCCGTGCTGTACCTGTCCTGGGAGAGTTTGATGGGGACAGTGTAGAGGGAGCTTTACTCTGTATCTACCCTGTGCTGTACCTGTCCTGGGAGTTTTTGATGGGGAAAGTGTAGAGGGAGCTTTACTCTGTATCTAACCCCGTGCTGTACCTGTCCTGGGAGTGTTTGATGGGGACAGTGTAGAGGGAGCTTTACTCTGTATCTCACCCCGTGCTGCACCTGTCCAGGGAGTGTTTGATGGGGACAATGTAGATGGAGCTTTACTCTGTATCTAACCCCGTGCTGTATCTGTCCTGGGAGTGTTTGATGGGGACAGTGTCGAGGGAGCTATACTCAGTATTTAACCCCGTGCTGTACCTGTCTTGGGAGTGTTTGATGGGGACAGTGTAGAGGGAGCTTTACTCTGTATCTAACCCCGTGCTGTACCTGTCCTGGGAGTGTGTGATGGGGACAGTGTAGAGGGAGCTTTACTCTGTATCTAACCCCGTGTTGAACCGGTCCTATGAGTGTTTGATGGGGACAGTGTAGAGGGAGCTTTACTCTGTATCTAACCCCCTGTTGTACCTGTCCTGGGAGTGTTTGATGGGGACAGTGTAGAGGGAGCTTTACTCTGTATCTAACCCCGTGCTGTACCTGTCCTGGGAGTGTTTGATGGGGACAGTGTAGAGGGAGCTTTACTCTGTATCTAACCCCGTGCTGTACCTGTCCTCGGAGTGTTTGATGGGGACAGTGTCGAGGGAGCTTTACTCTGTATCTAACCCGTGCTGTACCTGTCCTGGGAGTGTTTGATGGGGACAGTGTAGAGGGAGCTTTACTCTGTATCTAACCCAATGCTGTACCTGTCCTGGGAGTGTTTGATGGGGACACTGTAGAGGGAGCTTTACTCTGCATCTATCCCCGTGCTGAACCTGTCCTGGGAGTGTTTGGTGGGTAAAGGGTAGAGGGAGCTTTACTCTGTATCTAACGCCGTGCTGTACCTGTCCTGGGAGAGTTTGATGGGGACAGTGTAGAGGGAGCTTTACTCTGTATCTACCCTGTGCTGTACCTGTCCTGGGAGTGTTTGATGGGGAAAGTGTAGAGGGAGCTTTACTCTGTATCTCACCCCGTGCTGCACCTGTCCTGGGAGTGTTTGATGGGGACAATGTAGATGGAGCTTTACTCTGTATCTAACCCCGTGCTGTATCTGTCCTGGGAGTGTTTGATGGGGACAGTGTCGAGGGAGCTTTACTCAGTATTTAACCCCGTGCTGTACCTGTCCTGGGAGTGTTTGATGGGGACAGTGTAGAGGGAGCTTTACTCTGTATCTAACCCCGTGCTGTACCTGTCCTGGGAGTGTTTGATGGGGACAGTGTAGAGGGAGCTTTACTCTGTATCTAACCCCGTGTTGAACCGGTCCTGTGAGTGTTTGATGGGGACAGTGTAGAGGGAGCTTTACTCTGTATCTAACCCCGTGCTGTACCTGTCCTGGGAGTGTTTGATGGGACAGTGTAGAGGGAGCTTTACTCTGTATCTAACCCCCTGTTGTACCTGTCCTGGGAGTGTTTGATGGGGACAGTGTAGAGGGAGCTTTACTCTGTATCTAACCCCGTGCTGTACCTGTCCTGGGAGTGTTTGATGGGGATAGTGTAGAGGGAGCTTTACTCTGTATCTAACCCCGTGCTGTAACTGTCCTGGGAGTGTTTGATGGGGACAGTGTAGAGGGAGCTTTACTCTGTATCAAACCCGTGCTGTACCTGTCCTGGGAGTGTTTGATGGGGACACTGTAGAGGGAGCTTTACTCTGCATCTATCCCCGTGCTGAACCTGTCCTGGGAGTGTTTGGTGGGTAAAGGGTAGAGGGAGCTTTACTCTGTATCTAACCCCGTGCTGTCCCTGTCCTGGGAGTGTTTGATGGGGACAGTGTAGAGGGAGCTTTACTCTGTATCTAACCCCGTGCTGTACCTGTCCTGGGAGTGTTTGATGGGGACAGTGTAGAGGGATTATTACTCTGTATCTAACCCCGTGCTGTACCTGTCCTGGGAGTGTTAGATGAGGGACAGTGTCGACGGAGCTTTGCTCTGTGTCTAACCCCGTGCTGTACCTGTCCTGGGAGTGTTTGATGGGGGACAGTGCAGAGGGAGCTTTACTCTGTATCTAAACCCTTGCTGTACCTGTCCCGGGAGTGTTTGATGGGGACAGTGTGGATGGAGCTTTACTCTGCATCTATTCCCGTGCTGTACCTGTCCTGGGAGTGTTTGATGGGGACAGTGTAGAGGGAGCTTTACTCTGTATCTAACCCTGTGCTGTACCTGTCCTGGGAGTGTTTGATGGGGACAGTGTAGAGGGAGCTTTACTCTGTATCTAACCCCGTGCTGTACCTGTCCTGGGAGTGTTTGATGGGGACAGTGTAGAGGGAGCTTTACTCTGTATCTAACCCCGTGCTGTACCTGTCCTGGGAGTGTTTGACGGGGACAGTGTAGAGGGAGCTTTACTCTGTATCTAACCCCGTGCTGTACCTGTCCTGGGAGTGTTTCATGGGGATAGTGTAGAGGGAGCTTTACTCTGTATCTAACCCCGTGCTGTACCTGTCCTGGGAGTGTTTGATGGGGACAGCGTAGAGGGAGCTTTACTCTGTATCTAACCCCGTGCTGTACCTGTCCTGGGAGTGTTTGATGGGGGACAGTGTAGAGGGAGCTTTACTCTGTATCTAACCCCGTGCTGTACCTGTCCTGGGAGTGTTTGATGGGGACAGTGTAGAGGGAGCTTTACTCTGTATCTAACCCCGTGCTGTACCTGTCCTGGGAGTGTTTGATGGGGACAGTGTAGAGGGAGCTTTACTCTGTATCAACCCCGTGCTGTACCTGTCCTGGGAGTGTTTGATGGGGACAGTGTAGAGGGAGCTTTACTCTGTATCTAACCCAATGCTGTACCTGTCCTGGGAGTGTTTGATGGGGACAGTGTAGAGGGAGCTTTACTCTGTATCTAACCCCGTGCTGTACCTGTCCTGGGAGTGTTTGATGGGGACAGTATAGAGGGAGCTTTACTCTGTATCTAACGCCGTGCTGTACCTGTCCTGGGAGAGTTTGATGGGGACAGTGTAGAGGGAGCTTTACTCTGTATCTACCCTGTGCTGTACCTGTCCTGGGAGTTTTTGATGGGGAAAGTGTAGAGGGAGCTTTACTCTGTATCTAACCCCGTGCTGTACCTGTCCTGGGAGTGTTTGATGGGGACAGTGTAGAGGGAGCTTTACTCTGTATCTCACCCCGTGCTGCACCTGTCCAGGGAGTGTTTGATGGGGACAATGTAGATGGAGCTTTACTCTGTATCTAACCCCGTGCTGTATCTGTCCTGGGAGTGTTTGATGGGGACAGTGTCGAGGGAGCTATACTCAGTATTTAACCCCGTGCTGTACCTGTCTTGGGAGTGTTTGATGGGGACAGTGTAGAGGGAGCTTTACTCTGTATCTAACCCCGTGCTGTACCTGTCCTGGGAGTGTGTGATGGGGACAGTGTAGAGGGAGCTTTACTCTGTATCTAACCCCGTGTTGAACCGGTCCTATGAGTGTTTGATGGGGACAGTGTAGAGGGAGCTTTACTCTGTATCTAACCCCCTGTTGTACCTGTCCTGGGAGTGTTTGATGGGGACAGTGTAGAGGGAGCTTTACTCTGTATCTAACCCCGTGCTGTACCTGTCCTGGGAGTGTTTGATGGGGACAGTGTAGAGGGAGCTTTACTCTGTATCTAACCCCGTGCTGTACCTGTCCTCGGAGTGTTTGATGGGGACAGTGTCGAGGGAGCTTTACTCTGTATCTAACCCGTGCTGTACCTGTCCTGGGAGTGTTTGATGGGGACAGTGTAGAGGGAGCTTTACTCTGTATCTAACCCCGTGCTGTACCTGTCCTGGGAGTGTTTGACGGGGACAGTGTAGAGGGAGATTTACCCTGTATCTAACCCCGTGCTGTACCTGTCCTGGGAGTGTTTGAATGGGACAGTGTAGAGGGAGCTTTACTCTCTATCTAAACCCGTGTTGAACCTGTCCTGGGAGTGTTTGCTGGGGACAGGGTAGAGGGAGCTTTACTCTGTATCTAACCCCGTGCTGTACCTGTCCTGGGTGTGTTTGATGGGGACAGGCTAGAGGGAGCTTTACTCTGTATCTAACCCCGTGCTGTACCTGCCCTGTGAGTATTTGATGGGGGACAGTGTCGAGGGAGTTTTACTCTGTATCTAACCCAGTGCTGTAACTGTCTTGTGAGTGTCTGATGGGGGACAGTGGAGAGGGAGCTTTACTCAGGATCTAACCCTGTGCTGTACCTGTACTGGGAGTGTTTGATGGGGATAGTGTAGAGGGAGCTTTACTCTGTATCTAACCCCGTGCTGTACCTGTCCTGGGAGTGGTTGATGGGGGACAGTGTAGCGGGAGCTTTACTCTGTATCTAACCCCGTGCTGTACCTGTCCTGGGAGTGTTTGATGGGGACAGTGTTGACGGAGCTTTGCTCTGTGTCTAAACCCGTGCTGTACCTGTCCTGGGAGTGTTGGATGGGGGACAGTGGAGAGGGAGCTTTACTCTGTATCTAACCCCGTGCTCTACCTGTCCTGGGAGTGTTTGATGGCGACAGTGCAGAGGGAGCTTTACTCTGTATCTAACCCCTTGTTGATCCGGTCCTGGGAGTGTTTGATGGGGACAGTGTAGAGGGAGATTTACTCTGTATCTAACCCGTGCTGTACCTGTCCTGGGAGTGTTTGATGGGGACAGTGTAGAGGGAGCTTTACTCTGCATCTAACCCCGTGCTGTACCTGCCCTGGGAGTGTTTGATGGGAACAGTGTAGAGCGAGCTTTACTCTGTATCTAATCCCGTGCTCGACCTGTCCTGTGAGTGTTTGATGGGGACAGTGTAGAGGGAGCTTTACTCTGTATCTAACCCCGTGCTGTTCCTGTCCTGGGAGTGTTTGATGGGGACAGTGTAGAGGGAGCTTTACTCTGTATCTAATCCCGTGCTCTACCTGTCCTGTGAGTGTTTGATGGGGACAGTGTAGAGGGAGCTTTACTCTGTATCTAACCCCGTACTGTACCTGTCCTGGGAGTGTTTGATGGGGGACAGTGTAGAGGGAGCTTTACTCTGTATCTAATCCCGTGCTCTACCTGTCCTGTGAGTGTTTGATGGGGACAGTGCAGAGGGAGCTTTACTCTGTATCTAACCCCGTGCTGGACCCGTGCTGGTTTTGTTTAATGGGGACAGTGTAGAGGGAGCTTTACTCTGTATCTAACCCCGTGCTGTACCTGTCCTGGGAGTGTTTGATGGGGACAGTGTAGAGGGAGCTTTACTCTGTATCTAGCCTTTTGCTATACCTGTCCTGGGAGTGTTTGATGGGGATAGTGCAGAGGGAGCTTTACTCTGTATCTCACCCCGTGCTGTACCTGTCCTGGGAGTGTTTGATGGGGACAGTGCAGAGGGAGCTTTACTCTGTATCTAACCAAGTGCTGTACCTGTCTTGTGAGTGTCTGATGGGGGACAGTGGAGAGGGAGCTTTACACAGGATCTAACCCTCTGCTGTACCTGTCCTGGGAGTGTTTGATGGGGAAAGTGTAGAGGGAGCTTTACTCTGTATCTAACCCCGTGCTGTCCCTGTCCTGGGAGTGTTTGATGGGGACAGTGTAGAGGGAGCTTTACTCTGTATCTCATCCCGTGCTCGACCTGTCCTGTGAGTGTTTGATGGGGACAGTCTAGAGGGAGCTTTACTCTGTATCTAACCACGTGCTGTACCTGTCCTGGGAGTGTTTGATGGGGACAGTGTAGAGGGAGCTTTACTCTGTATCTAACCCCGTACTGTACCTGTCCTGGGAGTGTTTGATGGGGGACAGTGGAGAGGGAGTTTTTCTGTCTACCTCACACTGTGCTGTACCTGTCCTGGGAGTGTTTGATGGGGACAGTGTAGAGGGAGCTTTTCTCTGTATCTAACCCCGTGCTGTACCTGTCCTGGGAGTGTTTGATGGGGGACAGTGTAGAGGGAGCTTTACTCTGTATCTAACCCTGTGCTGTACGCATGCTGGTTTTGTTTAATGGGGACAGTGGAGAGGGAGCTTTACTCTGTATCTCATCCCGTGCTCGACCTGTCCTGTGAGTGTTTGATGGGGACAGTCTAGAGGGAGCTTTACTCTGTATCTAACCACGTGCTGTACCTGTCCTGGGAGTGTTTGATGGGGACAGTGTAGAGGGAGCTTTACTCTGTATCTAACCCCGTACTGTACCTGTCCTGGGAGTGTTTGATGGGGGACAGTGGAGAGGGAGTTTTTCTGTCTACCTCACACTGTGCTGTACCTGTCCTGGGAGTGTTTGATGGGGACAGTGTAGAGGGAGCTTTTCTCTGTATCTAACCCCGTGCTGTACCTGTCCTGGGAGTGTTTGATGGGGGACAGTGTAGAGGGAGCTTTACTCTGTATCTAACCCTGTGCTGTACGCATGCTGGTTTTGTTTAATGGGGACAGTGGAGAGGGAGCTTTGCTCTGGATCTAACCCTCTGCTATATCTCTACTGGGAGTGTTTGCTGAGGGACAGTGTAGGCGGAGCTTTGCTCTGTGTCTAATGCCGTGCTGTACCTGTCCTGGGAATGTTTGATGGGGACAGTGTAGAGAGAGCTTTTCCCTGTATCTAACCCTGTGCTGTACCTGTCCTGGGAGTGTATGATGGGGGACAGTGTAGAGGGAGCTTTACTCTGTATCGAAATCCGTGCTTTACCTGGCCTTGGAGTGTTGGATGGGGACAGTGTAGAGGGAGCTTTACTCTGTATCTAACCCCGTGCTGTACCCGTCCTGGGAGTGTTTGATGGGGGACAGTGTAGAGGGAGCTTTACTCTGTATCTAACCCCGTGCTGTACCTGTCCTGGGAGTGTTTGATGGGGATAGTGTAGAGGGAGCTTTACTCTGTATCTAACCCCGTGCTGGAACTGTCCTGGGAGTGTTTGATGGGGACAGTGTAGAGGGAGCTTTACTCTGTATCAAACCCGTGCTGTAACTGTCCTGGGAGTCTTTGATGGGGACAGTGTAGAGGGAGCTTTACTCTGCATCTGACCCCGTGCTGTACCTGTCCTGGGAGTGTTTGGTGGGTACAGGGTAGAGGGAGCTTTACTCTGTATCTAACCCCGTGCTGTCCCTGTCCTGGGAGTGTTTGATGGGGACAGTGCAGAGGGAGCTTTACTCTGTATCAAACCCCGTGCTGTACCTGTCCTGGGAGTGTTTGATGGGGACAGTGTAGAGGGATTATTACTCTGTATCTAACCCCGTGCTGTACCTGTCCTGGGAGTGTTAGATGAGGGACAGTGTCGACGGAGCTTTGCTCTGTGTCTAACCCCGTGCTGTACCTGTCCTGGGAGTGTTTGATGGGGGACAGTGCAGAGGGAGCTTTACTCTGTATCTAAACCCTTGCTGTACCTGTCCCGGGAGTGTTTGATGGGGACAGTGTGGATGGAGCTTTACTCTGCATCTATTCCCGTGCTGTACCTGTCCTGGGAGTGTTTGATGGGGACAGTGTAGAGGGAGCTTTACTCTGTATCTAACCCTGTGCTGTACCTGTCCTGGGAGTGTTTGATGGGGACAGTGTAGAGGGAGCTTTACTCTGTATCTAAACCCGTGTTGAACCGGTCCTGGGAGTGTTTGATCGGGACAGTGTAGAGGGAGCTTTACTCTGTATCTAACCCGTGCTGTACCTGTCCTGGGAGTGTTTGACGGGGACAGTGTAGAGGGAGCTTTACCCTGTATCTCACCCCGTGCTGTACCTGTCCTGGGAGTGTTTGATGGGGACAGTGCCGAGGGAGCTTTACTCTGTATCTAACCCCGTGCTGTACCTGTCCTCGGAGTGTTTGATGGGGACAGTGTCGAGGGAGCTTTACTCTGTATCTAACCCGTGCTGTACCTGTCCTGGGAGTGTTTGACGGGGACAGTGTAGAGGGAGCTTTACCCTGTATCTAACCCCGTGCTGTACCTGTCCTGGGAGTGTTTGAATGGGACAGTGTAGAGGGAGCTTTACTCTCTATCTAACCCCGTGTTGAACCTGTCCTGGGAGTGTTTGATGGGGACAGGGTAGAGGGAGCTTTACTCTGTATCTAACCCCGTGCTGTACCTGTCCTGGGAGTGTTTGATGGGGACAGGCTAGAGGGAGCTTTACTCTGTATCTAACCCCGTGCTGTACCTGCCCTGTGAGTATTTGATGGGGGACAGTGTCGAGGGAGTTTTACTCTGTATCTAACCCAGTGCTGTAACTGTCTTGTGAGTGTCTGATGGGGGACAGTGGAGAGGGAGCTTTACTCAGGATCTAACCCTGTGCTGTACCTGTACTGGGAGTGTTTGATGGGGACAGTGTAGAGGGAGCTTTACTCTGTATCTAACCCCGTGCTGTACCTGTCCTGGGAGTGTTTGATGGGGGACAGTGTAGCGGGAGCTTTACTCTGTATCTAACCCCGTGCTGTACCTGTCCTGGGAGTGTTTGATGGGGACAGTGTTGACGGAGCTTTGCTCTGTGTCTAAACCCGTGCTGTACCTGTCCTGGGAGTGTTTGATGGCGACAGTGCAGAGGGAGCTTTACTCTGTATCTAACCCCTTGTTGAACCGGTCCTGGGAGTGTTTGATGGGGACAGTGTAGAGGGAGATTTACTCTGTATCTAACCCCGTGCTGTACCTGTCCTGGGAGTGTTTGATGGGGACAGTGTAGAGGGAGCTTTACTCTGCATCTAACCCCGTGCTGTACCTGCCCTGGGAGTGTTTGATGGGGACAGTGTAGAGCGAGCTTTACTCTGTATCTAACCCCGTGCTGTACCTGTCCTGGGAGTGTTTGATGGGGACAGTGTAGAGGGAGCTTTACTCTGTATCTAACCCCGTGCTGTTCCTGTCCTGGGAGTGTTTGATGGGGACAGTGTAGAGGGAGCTTTACTCTGTATCTAATGCCGTGCTCTACCTGTCCTGTGAGTGTTTGATGGGGACAGTGTAGAGGGAGCTTTACTCTGTATCTAACCCCGTACTGTACCTGTCCTGGGAGTGTTTGATGGGGGACAGTGTAGAGGGAGCTTTACTCTGTATCTAACCCCGTGCTGTCCCTGTCCTGGGAGTGTTTGATGGGGACAGTGTAGAGGGAGCTTTACTCTGTATCTCATCCCGTGCTCGACCTGTCCTGTGAGTGTTTGATGGGGACAGTCTAGAGGGAGCTTTACTCCGTATCTAACCACGTGCTGTACCTGTCCTGGGAGTGTTTGATGGGGACAGTGTAGAGGGAGCTTTACTCTGTATCTAACCCCGTACTGTACCTGTCCTGGGAGTGTTAGATGGGGGACAGTGGAGAGGGAGTTTTTCTGTCTACCTCACACTGTGCTGTACCTGTCCTGGGAGTGTTTGATGGGGACAGTGTAGAGGGAGCTTTTCTCTGTATCTAACCCCGTGCTGTACCTGTCCTGGGAGTGTTTGATGGGGGACAGTGTAGAGGGAGCTTTACTCTGTATCTAACCCTGTGCTGTACGCATGCTGGTTTTGTTTAATGGGGACAGTGGAGAGGGAGCTTTGCTCTGGATCTAACCCTCTGCTATATCTCTACTGGGAGTGTTTGCTGAGGGACAGTGTAGGCGGAGCTTTGCTCTGTGTCTAATGCCGTGCTGTACCTGTCCTGGGAGTGTTTGAGGGGGACAGTGGAGAGGGCGCTTTACTCTGTATCTAACCCCGTGCTGTATCTTTCCTGCGAGTGTTTGATGGGGACAGTGTAGAGGGAGCTTTACTCTGTATCTAACCCCGTGCTGTACCTGTCCTGGGAGGTGTTTGATGGGGACAGTGTAGAGGGAGGTTTACTCTGTATCTAACCCCGTGCTGTACCTGTCCTGGGAGTGTTTGATGGGGGACAGTGTAGAGGGAGATTCACTCTGTATCTAACCCCGTGCTGTACCTATCCTGGGAGTGTTTGATGGGGACAGTGTAGAGGGAGCTTTACTCTGTATCTAACCCCGTGCTGTACCTGTCCTGGGAGTGTTTGATGGGGACAGTGGAGAGCGAGCATTACTCTGTATCTAACCCCGTGCTGTACCTGTCCTGGGACTGTTTGATGGGGACAGGAGAGAGCGAGCTTTACTCTGTATCTAACCCCGTGCTGTACCTGTCCTGGGAGTGTTTGATGGGGACAGGAGAGAGCGAGCTTTACTCTGTATCTAACCCCGTGCTGTACCTGTCCTGGGAGTGTTTGATGGGGACAGGAGAGAGCGAGCTTTACTCTGTATCTAACCCCGTGCTGTACCTGTCCTTTGAGTGTTTGATGGGGACAGTGAAGAGGGAGCTTTTCTCTGTATCTAACCCCGTGCTGTACCTGTCCTTTGAGTGTTTGATGGGGACAGGGTAGAGGGAGCTTTTCTCTCTATCTAACCCCGTGCTGTACCTGTCCTGGGAGTGTTTGATGGGGACAGGGTAGAGGGAGCTTTACTCTGTATCTAACCCCGTGCTGTACCTGTCCTGGGAGTGTTTGATGGGGGACAGTGCAGAGGGAGCTTTACTCTGTATCTAACCCCGTGCTGTACCTGTCCTGGGAGTGATTGATGGGGACAGTGTAGAGGGAGCTTTACTCTGTATCTAAATCCGTGCTTTACCTGTCCTGGGAGTGTTTGATGGGGACAGTGTAGAGGGAGCTTTACTCTGTATCTAACCCCATGCTGTACCTGTCCTGCGAGTGTTTGATGGGGGAAAGTGTGGAGGAAGCTTTACTCTGTATCTAACCCCATGCTGTACCTGTCCTGCGAGTGTTTGATGGGGGACAGTGTGGAGGGAGCTTTACTCTGTATCTAACCCCGTGCTGTACCTGTCCTGGGAGTGTTTGATGGGGACAGTGCAGAGGGAGATTCACTCTGTATCTAACCCCGTGCTTTACCCGTGCTGCTTTTTTTTAATGGGGACAGTATAGAGGGAGCTTTACTCTGTATCTAACCCCGTGCTGTACCTGTCCTGGGAGTGTTTGATGGGGACAGTGTAGAGGGAGCTTTACTCTGTATCTAACCCCGTGCTGTCCCTGTCCTGGGAGTGTTTGATGGGGGACAGTGTAGAGGGAGCTTTGCTCTGTATCTAACCCCGTTCTGGACCTGAACTGGTAGTGTTTGATGGGGACAGTGTCGAGGGAGCTTTACTCTGTATGTAAACCCGTGCTGTACCTGTCCTGGGAGTGTTTGATGGGGACAGTGTAGAGGGAGCTTTACTCTGTATCTAACCCCGTGCTGTACCTGTCCTGGGAGTGTTTGATGGGGACAGTGTCGAGGGAGCTTGACTCTGTATCTAACCCCGTGCTGTACCTGTCCTGGGAGTGTTTGATGGGGACAGTGTAGAGGGAGCTTTACTCTGTATCTTACCCCTGCTGTACCCGTGCTGGTTTTGTTTAATGGGGACAGTGTAGAGGGAGCTTTGCTCTGGATCTAACCCTCTGCTGTATCTGTCCTGCGAGTGTTTGATGGCGACAGTGTAGAGAGAGCTTTACTCTGTATCTCACCCCGTGCTGTACCTGTCCTGGGAGTGTTTGATGGGGACAGTGTAGAGGGAGGTTTACTCTGTATCTAACCCCGTGCTGTCCCTGTCCTGGGAGTGTTTGATGGGGACCGTGTAGAGGGAGCTTTACTCTGTATCTAACCCCGTGCTGTACCTGTCATGTGTGTGTTTGATGGGGACAGGGTAGAGGGAGCTTTACTCTGTATCTAAATCCGCGCTTTACCTGTCCTGGGAGTGTTTGATGGGGACAGTGTAGAGGGAGCTTTGCTCTGTACCTAACCCCGTGTTGAACCTGTCCTGGGAGTGTTTGATGGGGACAGTGTCGAAGGAGCTTTACTCTGTATCTAATCCCATGCCGTACCTGTCCTGTGAGTGTTTGAAGGGGACAGGGTAGAGGGCGCTTTACTCTGTATCTAAACCCGTGCTGTACCTGTCCTGGGAGTGTCTGATGGGGACAGTGTAGAGGGAGCTTTACTCTGCATCTAATCCCGTGCTCTACCTGTCCTGTGAGTGTTTGGTGGGGGACAGTGTCGAGGGAGCTTTACTCTGTATCTAATCCCATGCCGTACCTGTCCTGTGAGTGTTTGAAGGGGACAGGGTAGAGGGCGCTTTACTCTGTATCTAAACCCGTGCTGTACCTGTCCTGGGAGTGTTTGATGGGGACAGTGTGGAGGGAGCTTTACTCTGTACCTATCCCCGTGCTGTTCCTGTCCTGGGACTGTTTGATGGGGACAGTGTAGAGGGAGCTTTACTCTGTATCTAACTCCGTGCTGTACCTGTCCTGGGAGTGTTTGATGGGGGACAGTGTAGAGGGAGCTTTACTCTGTATCTAACCCCGTGCTGTACCTGTCCTGGGAGTGTTTGATGGGGGACAGTGTAGAGGGAGCTTTTCTCTGTATCTTACCCCGTGCTGTACCTGTCCTGGGAGTGTTTGATGGGGACAGTGTAGAGGGAGCTTTACTCTGTATCTAACCCCGTGCTGTACCTGTCCTGGGAGTGTTTGATGGGGACAGGAGAGAGCGAGCTTTACTCTGTATCTAACGCCGTGCTGTTCCTGTCCTTTGAGTGTTTGATGGGGACAGGGTAGAGGGAGCTTTTCTCTCTATCTAACCCCGTGCTGTACCTGTCCTCGGAGTGTTTGATGGGGACAGGGTCGAGGGAGCTTTACTCTGTATCTAACCCCGTGCTGTACCTGTCCTGGGAGTGTTTGTTGGGGACAGTGTAGAGGGAGCTTTACTCTGTATCTAACCCCGTGCTGTACCTGTCCTGGGAGTGTTTGTTGGGGACAGGGTAGAGGGCGCTTTACTCTTTATCTAACCCCGTACTGTACCTGTCCTGGGAGTGTTTGATGGGGGAAAGTGTGGAGGAAGCTTTACTCTGTATCTAACTCCATGCTGTACCTGTCCTGCGAGTGTTTGATGGGGGACAGTGTGGAGGGAGCTTTACTCTGTATCTAACCCCGTGCTGTACCTGTCCTGGGAGTGTTTGATGGGGACAGTGCAGAGGGAGATTCACTCTGTATCTAACCCCGTGCTTTACCCGTGCTGCTTTTTTTTAATGGGGACAGTGTAGAGGGAGCTTTACTCTGTATCTAACCCCGTGCTGTACCTGTCCTGGGAGTGTTTGATGGGGACAGTGTAGAGGGAGCTTTACTCTGTATCTTACCCCTGCTGTACCCGTGCTGGTTTTGTTTAATGGGGACAGTGTAGAGGGAGCTTTGCTCTGGATCTAACCCTGTGCTGTATCTGTCCTGCGAGTGTTTGATGGCGACAGTGTAGAGAGAGCTTTACTCTGTATCTCACCCCGTGCTGTACCTGTCCTGGGAGTGTTTGATGGGGACTGTGTAGAGGGAGGTTTACTCTGTATCTAACCCCGTGCTGTCCCTGTCCTGGGAGTGTTTGATGGGGACAGTGTAGAGGGAGCTTTACTCTGTATCTAACCCCGTGCTGTACCTGTCCTGGGAGTGTTTGTTGGGGACAGTGTAGAGGGAGCTTTACTCTGTATCTAACCCCGTGCTGTACCTGTCCTGGGAGTGTTTGTTGGGGACAGTGTAGAGGGAGCTTTACTCTGTATCTAACCCCGTGCTGTACCTGTCCTGGGAGTGTTTGATGGGGACAGTGTAGAGGGAGCTTTACTCTGTATCTAACCCCGTGCTGTACCTGTCCTGGGAGTGTTTGATGGGGACAGTGTAGAGGGAGCTTTACTCTGTATCTAACCCCGTGCTGTACCTGTCCTGGGAGTGTTTGATGGGGGACAGTGTAGAGGGAGATTCACTCTGTATCTAACCCCGTGCTGTACCTATCCTGGGAGTGTTTGATGGGGACAGTGTAGAGGGAGCTTTACTCTGTATCTAACCCCGTGCTGTACCTGTCCTGGGAGTGTTTGATGGGGACAGTGGAGAGCGAGCATTACTCTGTATCTAACCCCGTGCTGTACCTGTCCTGGGACTGTTTGATGGGGACAGGAGAGAGCGAGCTTTACTCTGTATCTAACCCCGTGCTGTACCTGTCCTGGGAGTGTTTGATGGGGACAGGAGAGAGCGAGCTTTACTCTGTATCTAACCCCGTGCTGTACCTGTCCTGGGAGTGTTTGATGGGGACAGGAGAGAGCGAGCTTTACTCTGTATCTAACCCCGTGCTGTACCTGTCCTGGGAGTGTTTGATGGGGGACAGTGCAGAGGGAGCTTTACTCTGTATGTAATCCCATGCCGTACCTGTCCTTTGAGTGTTTGATGGGGACAGTGAAGAGGGAGCTTTTCTCTGTATCTAACCCCGTGCTGTACCTGTCCTGGGAGTGTTTGATGGGGACAGTGTAGAGGGAGCTTTTCTCTGTATCTAACCCCGTGCTGTACCTGTCCTGGGAGTGTTTGATGGGGACAGTGTAGAGGGAGCTTTACTCTGTATCTAACCCCGTGCTGTACCTGTCCTGGGAGTGTTTGATGGGGACAGTGGAGAGGGAGCTTTACTCTGTATCTAACCCCGTGCTGTTCCTGTCCTGGGAGTGTTTGATGGGGACAGTGTAGAGGGAGCTTTACTCTGTATCTAATCCCGTGCTGTACCTGTCCTGGGAGTGTTTGATGGGGACAGGAGAGAGCGAGCTTTACTCCGTATCTAACCCGGTGCTGTACCTGTCCTGGGAGTGTTTGATGGGGGACAGTGTAGAGCGAGCTTTACTCTGTATCTAACCCCGTGCTGTACCTGTCCTGGGAGTGTTTGATGGGGGACAGTGTAGAGGGAGCTTTACTCTGTATGTAATCCCATGCCGTACCTGTCCTTTGAGTGTTTGATGGGGACAGTGTAGAGGGAGCTTTTCTCTGTATCTAACCCCGTGCTGTTCCTGTCCTTTGAGTGTTTGATGGGGGACAGTGTAGAGGGAGCTTTACTCTGTATCTAACCCCGTGCTGTACCTGTCCTGGGAGTGTTTGATGGGGACAGTGTAGAGGGAGCTTTACTCTGTATCTAAATCCGTGCTTTACCTGTCCTGGGAGTGTTTGATGGGGACAGTGTAGAGGGAGGTTTACTCTGTATCTAACCCCGTGCTGTACCTGTCCTGGGAGTGTTTGATGGGGACAGTGTAGAGGGAGCTTTACTCTGTATCTAAATCCGTGCTTTACCTGTCCTGGGAGTGTTTGATGGGGACAGTGTAGAGGGAGCTTTACTCTGTATCTAACCCCGTGCTGTACCTGTCCTGGGAGTGTTTGATGGGGACAGTGTAGATGGAGCTTTACTCTGTATCTAAATCCGTGCTTTACCTGTCCTGGGAGTGTTTGATGGGGACAGTGTAGAGGGAGCTTTACTCTGTATCTAACCCCATGCTGTACCTGTCCTGCGAGTGTTTGATGGGGGAAAGTGTGGAGGAAGCTTTACTCTGTATCTAACCCCATGCTGTACCTGTCCTGCGAGTGTTTGATGGGGGACAGTGTGGAGGGAGCTTTACTCTGTATCTAACCCCGTGCTGTTCCTGTCCTGGGAGTGTTTGATGGGGACAGTGTAGAGGGAGCTTTACTCTGTATCTAACCCCATGCTGTACCTGCCCTGCGAGTGTTTGATGGGGGACAGTGTGGAGGGAGCTTTACTCTGTATCTAACCCCGTGCTGTACCTGTCCTGGGAGTGTTTGATGGGGACAGTGCAGAGGGAGATTCACTCTGTATCTAACCCCGTGCTTTACCCGTGCTGGTTTTTTTTAATGGGGACAGTGTAGAGGGAGCTTTACTCTGTATCTAACCCCGTGCTGTACCTGTCCTGGGAGTGTTTGATCGGGGAAAGTGCAGAGGGAGTTTTTCTGTCTACCTCACCCCGTTCTGGACCTGTACTGGTAGTGTTTGATGGGGACAGTGTCGAGGGAGCTTTACTCTGTATGTAAACCCGTGCTGTACCTGTCCTGGGAGTGTTTGATGGGGACAGTGTAGAGGGAGCTTTACTCTGTATCTAACCCCGTGCTGTACCTGTCCTGGGAGTGTTTGATGGGGACAGTGTAGAGGGAGCTTTACTCTGTATCTAACCCGTGCTGTACCTGTCCTGGGAGTGTTTGATGGGGACAGTGTCGAGGGAGCTTGACTCTGTATCTAACCCCGTGCTGTACCTGTCCTGGGAGTGTTTGATGGGGACAGTGTAGAGGGAGCTTTACTCTGTATCTTACCCCGTGATGTACCTGTCCTGGGAGTGTTTGATGGGGACAGTGTAGAGGGAGCTTTACTCTGTATCTTACCCCTGCTGTACCCGTGCTGGTTTTGTTTATTGGGGACAGTGTAGAGGGAGCTTTGCTCTGGATCTAACCCTGTGCTGTACCTGTACTGGGAGTGTTTGATGAGGGAGAGTGTAGACGGAGCTTTGCTCTGAATCTAACCCCGTGCTGTATCTGTCCTGCGAGTGTTTGATGGCGACAGTGTAGAGAGAGCTTTACTCTGTATCTAACCCCGTGCTGTCCCTGTCCTGGGAGTGTTTGCTGGGGACAGTGTAGAGGGAGCTTTACTCTGTATCTAACCCTGTGCTGTACCTGTCCTGGGAGTGTTTGATGGGGACAGTGTAGAGGGAGCTTTACTCTGCACCTCACCACGTGCTGTACCTGTCCTGTGTGTGTTTGTTGGGGACAGGGTAGAGGGAGCTTTACTCTGTATCTAAATCCGTGCTTTACCTGTCCTGGGAGTGTTTGATGGGGACAGTGTAGAGGGAGCTTTACTCTGTATCTAATCCCGTGCTCTACCTGTCCTGTGAGTGTTTGATGGGGACAGTGTAGAGGGAGCTTTACTCTGTATCGAACCCCGTGCTGTACCTGTCCTGGGAGTGTTTGATGGGGACAGTGCAGAGGGAGCTTTACTCTGTATCGAACCCCGTGCTGTACCTGTCCTGGGAGTGTTTGATGGGGACAGGGTAGAGGGAGCTTTACTCTGTATCTAACCCCGTGCTGTACCTGTCCTGGGAGTGTTTGATGGGGACAGTGTAGAGGGAGCTTTACTCTGTATCTCACCCCGTGCTCTACCTGTCCTGGCAGTGTTTGATGGGGGACAGTGTAGAAGGAGCTTTACTCTGTATCTAACCCTGTGCTGTACCTGTCCTGGGAGTGTTTGATGGGGACAGTGTGGAGGGAGATTTACTCTGTATCTAACCCCATGCTGTACCTGTCCTGTGTGTGTTTGATGGGGACAGTGTAGAGGGAGCTTTACTCTGTATCTTACCCCGTGCTGTCCCTGTCCTGGGAGTGTTTGATGGGGACAGTGTAGAGGGAGCTTTACTCTGTATCTAACCCCGTGCTGTACCTGTCCTGGGAGTGTTTGATGGGGACAGTGTAGAGGGAGCTTTACTCTGTATCTAACCCCGTGCTGTACCTGTCCTGGGAGTGTTTGATGGGGACAGTGTAGAGGGAGCTTTACTCTGTATCTAACCCCGTGCTGTACCTGTCCTGGGAGTGTTTGATGATGGACAGTGTAGAGGGAGCTTTACTCTGTATCTAACCCCGTGCTGTACCTGTCCTGGGGTTGTTTGATGGGGGACAGTGTAGAGGGAGCTTTACTCTGTATCTGAACCCGTGCTGTACCTGTCCTGGGAGTGTTTGATGGGGACAGTGTAGAGGGAGCTTTACTCTGTATCTAACCCCGTGCTGCTCCTGTCCTGGGAGTGTTTGATGGGGACAGTGTAGATGGAGCTTTACTCTGTATCTAACCCCGTGCTGTATCTGTCCTGGGAGTGTTTGATGGGGACAGTGTAGAGGGAGCTTTACTCTGTATCTAACCCCGTGCTGTACCTGTCCTGGGAGTGTTTGATGGGGGACAGTGTAGAGGGAGCTTTACTCTGTATCTAACCCCGTGCTGTACCTGTCCTGGGGGTGTTTGATGGGGGACAGTGTAGAGGGAGCTTTACTCTGTATCTAAACCCGTGCTGTACCTGTCCTGGGAGTGTTTGATGGGGACAGTGTAGAGGGAGCTTTACTCTGTATCTAACCCCGTGCTGTACCTGTCCTGGGAGTGTTTGATGGGGACAGTGTAGAGGGAGCTTTACTCTGTATCTAACCCCGTGCTGTACCTGTCCTGGGAGTGTTTGATGGGGACAGTGTAGAGGGAGCTTTACTCTGTATCTAACCCCGTGCTGTACCTGTCCTGGGAGTGTTTGATGGGGACAGTGTAGAGGGAGCTTTACTCTGTATCTAACGCCGTGCTGTACCTGTCCTGGGAGTGTTTGATGGGGACAGTGTAGAGGGAGCTTTACTCTGTATCTAACCCCGTGTTGTACCTGTCCTGGGAATGTTTGATGGGGGACAGTGTAGAGGGAGCTTTACTCTGTATCTAACCCCGTGCTGTACCTGTCCTGGGAGTGTTTGATGGGGGACAGTGTAGAGGGAGCTTTACTCTGTATCTAACCCCGTGCTGTCCCTGTCCTGGGATTGTTTGATGGGGACAGTGTAGAGGGAGCTTTACTCTGTATCTAACCCCGTGCTGTACCCGTGCTGTTTTTGTTTAATGGGGACAGTGTAGAGGGAGCTTTGCTCTGGATCTAACCCTGTGCAGTACCTGTACTGGGAGTGTTTGATGAGGGACAGTGTAGACGGAGCTTTGCTCTGAATCTAACCCCGTGCTGTATCTGTCCTGCGAGTGTTTGATGGCGACAGTGTAGAGAGAGCTTTACTCTGTATCGAACCCTGTGCTGTACCTGTCCTGGGAGTGTTTGATGTGGACAGTGTAGAGGGAGCTTTACTCTGTATCTAACCCCGTGCTGTACCTGTCCTGGGAGTGTTTGATGGGGACAGTGTAGAGGGAGCTTTTCTCTGTATCTAACCCTGTGCTGTACCTGTCCTGGGAGTGTTTGATGGGGACAGTGTAGAGGGAGCTTTACTCTGTATCTAACCCCGTGCTGTACCTGTCCTGGGAGTGTTTGATGGGGGACAGTGTAGAGGGAGCTTTACTCTGTATCTAACCCCGTGCTGTACCTGTCCTGGGAGTGTTTGATGGGGACAGTGTCGAGGGAGCTTTACTCTGTATCTAACCCCGTGCTGTACCTGTCCTGGGAGTGTTTGATGGGGACAGTGTAGAGGGAGCTTTACTCTGTATCTAAATCCGTGCTTTACCTGTCCTGGGAGTGTTTGATGGGGACAGTGTAGAGGGAGCTTTACTCTGTATCTAATCCCGTGCTCTACCTGTCCTGTGAGTGTTTGATGGGGACAGTGTAGAGGGAGCTTTACTCTGTATCGAACACCGTGCTGTACCTGTCCTGGGAGTGTTTGATGGGGACAGTGCAGAGGGAGCTTTACTCTGTATCTAACCCCGTGCTGTACCTGTCCTGGGAGTGTTTGATGGGGACAGCGTAGAGGGAGCTTTACTCTGTATCTAACCCCGTGCTGTACCTGTCCTGGGAGTGTTTGATGGGGACAGTGTAGAGGGAGCTTTACTCTGTATCTCACCCCGTGCTCTACCTGTCCTGTGAGTGTTTGATGGGGACAGTGTAGAAGGAGCTTTACTCTGTATCTAACCCTGTGCTGTACCTGTCCTGGGAGTGTTTGATGGGGACAGTGTGGAGGGAGATTTACTCTGTATCTAACCCCATGCTGTACCTGTCCTGTGTGTGTTTGATGGGGACAGTGTAGAGGGAGCTTTACTCTGTATCTAACCCCGTGCTGTCCCTGTCCTGGGAGTGTTTAATGGGGACAGTGTAGAGGGAGCTTTACTCTGTATCTAACCCCGTGCTGTACCTGTCCTGGGAGTGTTTGATGGGGACAGTGTAGAGGGAGCTTTACTCTGTATCTAACCCCGTGCTGTACTTGTCCTGGGAGTGTTTGATGGGGGCAGTGAAGAGGGAGCTTTACTCTGTATCTAACCCCGTGCTCTCCCTGTCCTGGGAGTGTTTGATGGGGACAGTGTAGAGGGAGCTTTACTCTGTATCTAACCCCGTGCTGCTCCTGTCCTGGGAGTGTTTGATGGGGACAGTGTAGATGGAGCTTTACTCTGTATCTAACCCCGTGCTGTACCTGTCCTGGGAGTGTTTGATGGGGACAGTGTAGAGGGAGCTTTACTCTGTATCTAACCCCGTGCTGTACCTGTCCTGGGAGTGTTTGATGGGGGACAGTGTCGAGGGAGCTTTACTCTGTATCTAACCCCGTGCTGTACCTGTCCTGGGAGTGTTTGATGGGGGACAGCGTAGAGGGAGCTTTACTCTGTATCTAACCCCGTGCTGTACCTGTCCTGGGAGTGTTTGATGGGGGACAGTGTAGAGGGAGCTTTACTCTGTATCTAACCCCGTGCTGTACCTGTCCTGGGAGTGTTTGATGGGGACAGTGTAGAGGGAGCTTTACTCTGTATCTAACCCCGTGCTGTACCTGTCCTGGGAGTGTTTGATGGGGACAGTGTAGAGGGAGCTTTACTCTGTATCTAACCCCGTGTTGTACCTGTCCTGGGAGTGTTTGATGGGGGACAGTGTAGAGGGAGCTTACTCTGTATCTAATCCCGTGCTGTCCCTGTCCTGGGAGTGTTTGATGGGGACAGTGTAGAGGGAGCTTTACTCTGTATCTAACCCCGTGCTGTACCTGTCCTGGGAGTGTTTGATGGGGGACAGTGTAGAGGGAGCTTTACTCTGTATCTAACCCCGTGCTGTCCCTGTCCTGGGAGTGTTTGATGGGGACAGTGTAGAGGGAGCTTTACTCTGTATCTAACCCCGTGCTGTACCTGTCCTCGGAGTGTTTGATGGGGACAGTGCAGAGGGAGCTTTACTCTGTATCTAACCCCGTGCTGTACCTGTCCTGGGAGTGTTTGATGGGGACAGTGTAGAGGGAGCTTTACTCTGTATCTAACCCCGTGCTGTACCTGTCCTGGGAGTGTTTGATGGGGACAGTGTAGAGGGAGCTTTACTCTGTATCTAACCCCGTGCTGTACCTGTCCTGGGAGTGTTTGATGGGGACAGTGTAGAGGGAGCTTTACTCTGTATCTAACCCTGTGCTGTACCTGTCCTGGGAGTGTTTGATGGGGACAGTGTAGAGGGAGCTTTTCTCTCTATCTAACCCCGTGTTGTACCTGTCCTGGGAGTGTTTGATGGGGGACAGTGTAGAGGGAGCTTACTCTGTATCTAATCCCGTGCTGTCCCTGTCCTGGGAGTGTTTGATGGGGACAGTGTAGAGGGAGCTTTACTCTGTATCTAACCCCGTGCTGTACCTGTCCTGGGAGTGTTTGATGGGGGACAGTGTAGAGGGAGCTTTACTCTGTATCTAACCCCGTGCTGTCCCTGTCCTGGGAGTGTTTGATGGGGACAGTGTAGAGGGAGCTTTACTCTGTATCTAACCCCGTGCTGTACCTGTCCTCGGAGTGTTTGATGGGGACAGTGCAGAGGGAGCTTTACTCTGTATCTAACCCCGTGCTGTACCTGTCCTGGGAGTGTTTGATGGGGACAGTGTAGAGGGAGCTTTACTCTGTATCTAACCCCGTGCTGTACCTGTCCTGGGAGTGTTTGATGGGGACAGTGTAGAGGGAGCTTTACTCTGTATCTAACCCCGTGCTGTACCTGTCCTGGGAGTGTTTGATGGGGACAGTGTAGAGGGAGCTTTACTCTGTATCTAACCCTGTGCTGTACCTGTCCTGGGAGTGTTTGATGGGGACAGTGTAGAGGGAGCTTTACTCTGTATCTAACCCCGTGCTGTACCTGTCCTGGGAGTGTTTGATGGGGACAGTGTAGAGGGAGCTTTACTCTGTATCTAACCCCGTGCTGTACCTGTCCTGGGAGTGTTTGATGGGGCCAGTGTAGAGGGAGCTTTACTCTGTATCTAACCCCGTGCTGTACCTGTCCTGGCTGTGTTTGATGGGGGACAGTGTAGAGAGAGCTTTACTCTGTATCGAACCCCGTGCTGTACCTGTCCTGGGAGTGTTTGATGGGGACAGTGTCGAGGGAGCTTTACTCTGTATCTAACCCCGTGCTGTCCCTGTCCTGGAAGTGTTTGATGGGGACAGTGTAGAGGGAGCTTTACTCTGTATCTAACCCCGTGCTGTACCTGTCCTGGGAGTGTTTGATGGGGACAGTGGAGAGGCAGCTTTACTCTGTATCGAACCCCGTGCTGTACCTGTCCTGGGAGTGTTTGATGGGGGACAGTGTAGAGGGAGCTTTACTCTGTATCTAATCCCGTGCTGTCCCTGTCCTTGGAGTGTTTGATGGGGACAGTGTAGAGGGAGCTTTACTCTGTGTCTAACCCCGTGCTGTACCTGTCCTGGGAGTGTTTGATGGGGACAGTGTAGAGGGAGCTTTACTCTGTATCTAACCCCGTGCTGTACCTGTCCTGGGAGTGTTTGATGGGGACAGTGTAGAGGGAGCTTTACTCTGTATCTAACCCCGTGCTGCTCCTGTCCTGGGAGTGTTTGATGGGGACAGTGTAGATGGAGCTTTACTCTGTATCTAACCCCGTGCTGTCCCTGTCCTGGGAGTGTTTGATGGGGACAGTGTAGAGGGAGCTTTACTCTGTATCTAACCCCGTGCTATCCCTGTCCTGGGAGTGTTTGATGGGGACAGTGTAGAGGGAGCTTTACTCTGTATCTAACCCTGTGCTGTACCTGTCCTGGGAGTGTTTGATGGGGACAGTGTAGAGGGAGCTTTACTCTGTATCTAACCCTGTGCTGTACCTGTCCTGGGAGTGTTTGATGGGGACAGTGTAGAGGGAGCTTTACTCTGTATCTAACCCCGTGCTGTCCCTGTCCTGGGAGTGTTTGATGGGGACAGTGTAGAGGGAGCTTTACTCTGCATCTAACCCCGTGCTGTCCCTGTCCTGGGAGTGTTTGATGGGGACAGTGTAGAGGGAGCTTTACTCTGTATCTAACCCCGTGCTGTACCTGTCCGGTGTGTGTTTGTTGGGGACAGGGGAGAGGGAGCTTTACTCTGTATCTAAATCCGTGCTTGACCTGTCCTGTGAGTGTTTGATGGGGACAGTGTAGAGCCAGCTTTACTCTGTATCGAACCCCGTGCTGTACCTGTCCTGGGAGTGTTTGATGGGGACAGCGTAGAGGGAGCTTTACTCTGTATCTAACCCCGTGCTGTACCTGTCCTGGGAGTGTTTGATGGGGACAGTGTAGAGGGAGCTTTACTCTGTATCTCACCCCGTGCTCTACCTGTCCTGTGAGTGTTTGATGGGGACTGTGTAGAAGGAGCTTTACTCTGTATCTAACCCTGTGCTGTACCTGTCCTGGGAGTGTTTGATGGGGACAGTGTGGAGGGAGATTTACTCTGTATCTAACCCCATGCTGTACCTGTCCTGTGTGTGTTTGATGGGGACAGTGTAGAGGGAGCTTTACTCTGTATCTAACCCCGTGCTGTACCTGTCCTGGGAGTGTTTAATGGGGACAGTGTAGAGGGAGCTTTACTCTGTATCTAACCCTGTGCTGTACCTGTCCTGGGAGTGTTTGATGGGGACAGTGTAGAGGGAGCTTTACTCTGCATCTAACCCCGTGCTGTACCTGTCCTGGCAGTGTTTGATGGGGGACAGTGTAGAGAGAGCTTTACTCTGTATCTAACCCCGTGCTGTACCTGTCCTGGGAGTGTTTGATGGGGACAGTGTAGAGGGAGCTTTACTCTGTATCTAACCCCGTGCTGTACCTGTCCTGGGAGTGTTTGATGGGGGACAGTTTAGAGGGAGCTTTACTCTGTATTTATCCCGTGCTGTACCTGTCCTGGGAGTGTTTGATGGGGACAGTGAAGAGGGAGCTTTACTCTGTATCTAACCCCGTGCTGTACCTGTCCTGGGAGTGTTTGATGGGGACAGTGTAGAGGGAGCTTTACTCTGTATCTAACCCCGTGCTGTACCTGTCCTGGGAGTGTTTGATGGGGACAGTGTAGAGGGAGCTTTACTCTGTATCTAACCCCGTGCTGTACCTGTCCTGGGAGTGTTTGATGGGGGACAGTGTAGAGGGAGCTTTACTCTGTATCTCACCCCGTGCTGTCCCTGTCCTGGAAGTGTTTGATGGGGACAGTGTAGAGGGAGCTTTACTCTGTATCTAACCCTGTGCTGTACCTGTCCTGGGAGTGTTTGATGGGGACAGTGTAGAGGGAGCTTTACTCTGTATCTAACCCTGTGCTGTACCTTTCCTGGGAGTGTTTGATGGGGACAGTGTAGAGGGAGCTTTACTCTGTATCTAACCCCGTGCTATCCCTGTCCTGGGAGTGTTTGATGGGGACAGTGTAGAGGGAGCTTTACTCTGTATCTAACCCTGTGCTGTACCTGTCCTGGGAGTGTTTGATGGGGACAGTGTAGAGGGAGCTTTACTCTGTATCTAACCCTGTGCTGTACCTGTCCTGGGAGTGTTTGATGGGGACAGTGTAGAGGGAGCTTTACTCTGTATCTAACCCCGTGCTGTCCCTGTCCTGGGAGTGTTTGATGGGGACAGTGTAGAGGGAGCTTTACTCTGTATCTAACCCCGTGCTGTCCCTGTCCTGGGAGTGTTTGATGGGGACAGTGTAGAGGGAGCTTTACTCTGTGTCTAACCCCGTGCTGTACCTGTCCTGGGAGTGTTTGATGGGGACAGTGTAGAGGGAGCTTTACTCTGTATCTAACCCCGTGCTATCCCTGTCCTGGGAGTGTTTGATGGGGACAGTGTAGAGGGAGCTTTACTCTGTATCTAACCCTGTGCTGTACCTGTCCTGGGAGTGTTTGATGGGGACAGTGTAGAGGGAGCTTTACTCTGTATCAAACCCTGTGCTGTACCTGTCCTGGGAGTGTTTGATGGGGACAGTGTAGAGGGAGCTTTACTCTGTATCTAACCCCGTGCTGTCCCTGTCCTGGGAGTGTTTGATGGGGACAGTGTAGAGGGAGCTTTACTCTGTATCTAACCCTGTGCTGTACCTGTCCTGGGAGTGTTTGATGGGGACAGTGTAGAGGGAGCTTTACTCTGTATCTAACCCTGTGCTGTACCTGTCCTGGGAGTGTTTGATGGGGACAGTGTAGAGGGAGCTTTACTCTGTATCTAACCCCGTGCTGTCCCTGTCCTGGGAGTGTTTGATGGGGACAGTGTAGAGGGAGCTTTACTCTGTATCTAACCCCGTGCTGTACCTGTCCTGGGAGTGTTTGATGGGGACAGTGTAGAGGGAGCTTTACTCTGTATCTAACCCCGTGCTATCCCTGTCCTGGGAGTGTTTGATGGGGACAGTGTAGAGGGAGCTTTACTCTGTATCTAACCCTGTGCTGTACCTGTCCTGGGAGTGTTTGATGGGGACAGTGTAGAGGGAGCTTTACTCTGTATCTAACCCTGTGCTGTACCTGTCCTGGGAGTGTTTGATGGGGACAGTGTAGAGGGAGCTTTACTCTGTATCTAACCCCGTGCTGTCCCTGTCCTGGGAGTGTTTGATGGGGACAGTGTAGAGGGAGCTTTACTCTGTATCTAACCCTGTGCTGTACCTGTCCTGGGAGTGTTTGATGGGGACAGTGTAGAGGGAGCTTTACTCTGTATCTAACCCTGTGCTGTACCTGTCCTGGGAGTGTTTGATGGGGACAGTGTAGAGGGAGCTTTACTCTGTATCTAACCCCGTGCTGTCCCTGTCCTGGGAGTGTTTGATGGGGACAGTGTAGAGGGAGCTTTACTCTGTATCTAACCCCGTGCTGTACCTGTCCGGTGTGTGTTTGTTGGGGACAGGGTAGAGGGAGCTTTACTCTGTATCTAAATCCGTGCTTGACCTGTCCTGTGAGTGTTTGATGGGGGACAGTGTAGAGGGAGCTTTACTCTGTATCTAACTCCGTGCTGTACCTGTCCGGTGTGTGTTTGTTGGGGACAGGGTAGAGGGAGCTTTACTCTGTATCTAAATCCGTGCTGTACCTGTCCTGGGAGTGTTTGATGGGGGACAGTGTAGAGGGAGCTTTACTCTGTATCTAACTCCGTGCTGTACCTGTCCTGGGAGTGTTTGATGGGGGACAGTGTAGAGGGAGCTTTACTCTGTATCTAACCCCGTGCTGTACCTGTCCTGGGAGTGTTTGATGGGGGACAGTTTAGAGGGAGCTTTACTCTGTATTTATCCCGTGCTGTACCTGTCCTGGGAGTGTTTGATGGGGACAGTGAAGAAGGAGCTTTACTCTGTATCTAACCCCGTGCTGTACCTGCCCTGGGTGTGTTTGATGGGGACAGTGTAGAGGGAGCTTTACTCTGTATCTAACCCCGTGCTGTACCTGTCCTGGGAGTGTTTGATGGGGACAGTGAAGAGGGAGCTTTACTCTGTATCTAACCCCGTGCTGTACCTGTCCTGGGAGTGTTTGATGGGGACAGTGAAGAGGGAGCTTTACTCTGTATCTAACCCCGTGCTGTACCTGTCCTGGGAGTGTTTGATGGGGACAGTGTAGAGGGAGCTTTACTCTGTATCTAACCCCGTGCTGTACCTGTCCTGGGAGTGTTTGATGGGGACAGTGTAGAGGGAGCTTTACTCTGTATCTAACCCCGTGCTGTACCTATCCTGGGAGTGTTTGATGGGGACAGTGAAGAGGGAGCTTTACTCTGTATCTAACCCCGTGCTGTACCTGTCCTGGGAGTGTTTGATGGGGGACAGTGTAGAGGGAGCTTTACTCTGTATCTAACCCCGTGCTGTACCTGTCCTGGGAGTGTTTGATGGGGACAGTGAAGAGGGAGCTTTACTCTGTATCTAACCCCGTGCTGTACCTATCCTGGGAGTGTTTGATGGGGACAGTGAAGAGGGAGCTTTACTCTGTATCTAACCCCGTGCTGTACCTGTCCTGGGAGTGTTTGATGGGGACAGTGTAGAGGGAGCTTTACTCTGTATCTAACCCCGTGCTGTACCTGTCCTGGGAGTGTTTGATGGGGACAGTGCAGAGGGAGCTTTACTCTGTATCTAACCCCGTGCTGTACCTGTCCTGGGAGTGTTTGATGGGGACAGTGAAGAGGGAGCTTTACTCTGTATCTAACCCCGTGCTGTACCTGTCCTGGGAGTGTTTGATGGGGACAGTGTAGAGGGAGCTTTACTCTGTATCTAACCCCGTGCTGTACCTGTCCTGGGAGTGTTTGATGGGGACAGTGAAGAGGGAGCTTTACTCTGTATCTAACCCCGTGCTGTACCTGTCCTGGGAGTGTTTGATGGGGACAGTGTAGAGGGAGCTTTACTCTGTATCTAACCCCATGCTGTACCTGTCCTGGGAGTGTTTGATGGGGACAGTGTAGAGGGAGCTTTACTCTGTATCTAACCCCGTGCTGTACCTGTCCTGGGAGTGTTTGATGGGGACAGTGAAGAGGGAGCTTTACTCTGTATCTAACCCCGTGCTGTACCTGTCCTGGGAGTGTTTGATGGGGGACAGTGTAGAGGGAGCTTTACTCTGTATCTAACCCCGTGCTGTACCTGTCCTGGGAGTGTTTGATGGGGACAGTGTAGAGGGAGCTTTACTCTGTATCTAACCCCGTGCTGTACCTGTCCTGGGAGTGTTTGATGGGGACAGTGTTGAGGGAGCTTTACTCTGTATCTAACCCCGTGCTGTACCTGTCCTGGGAGTGTTTGATGGGGACAGTGCAGAGGGAGCTTTACTCTGTATCTAACCCCGTGCTGTACCTGTCCTGGGAGTGTTTGATGGGGACAGTGTAGAGGGAGCTTTACTCTGTATCTAACCCCGTGCTGTACCTGTCCTGGGAGTGTTTGATGGGGACAGTGTAGAGGGAGCTTTACTCTGTATCTAACCCCGTGCTGTACCTGTCCTGGGAGTGTTTGATGGGGACAGTGTAGAGGGAGCTTTACTCTGTATCTAACCCCGTGCTGTACCTGTCCTGGGAGTGTTTGATGGGGACAGTGTAGAGCGAGCTTTACTCTGTATCTAACCCCGTGCTGTACCTGTCCTGGGAGTGTTTGATGGGGACAGTGAAGAGGGAGCTTTACTCTGTATCTAACCCCGTGCTGTACCTGTCCTGGGAGTGTTTGATGGGGACAGTGTAGAGGGAGCTTTACTCTGTATCTAACCCCGTGCTGTACCTGTCCTGGGAGTGTTTGATGGGGACAGTGAAGAGGGAGCTTTACTCTGTATCTAACCCCGTGCTGTACCTGTCCTGGGAGTGTTTGATGGGGACAGTGTAGAGGGAGCTTTACTCTGTATCTAACCCCGTGCTGTACCTGTCCTGGGAGTGTTTGATGGGGACAGTGTAGAGGGAGCTTTACTCTGTATCTAACCCCGTGCTGTACCTGTCCTGGGAGTGTTTGATGGGGACAGTGAAGAGGGAGCTTTACTCTGTATCTAACCCCGTGCTGTACCTGTCCTGGGAGTGTTTGATGGGGGACAGTGTAGAGGGAGCTTTACTCTGTATCTAACCCCGTGCTGTACCTGTCCTGGGAGTGTTTGATGGGGACAGTGTAGAGGGAGCTTTACTCTGTATCTAACCCCGTGCTGTACCTGTCCTGGGAGTGTTTGATGGGGACAGTGTTGAGGGAGCTTTACTCTGTATCTAACCCCGTGCTGTACCTGTCCTGGGAGTGTTTGATGGGGACAGTGCAGAGGGAGCTTTACTCTGTATCTAACCCCGTGCTGTACCTGTCCTGGGAGTGTTTGATGGGGACAGTGTAGAGGGAGCTTTACTCTGTATCTAACCCCGTGCTGTACCTGTCCTGGGAGTGTTTGATGGGGACAGTGTAGAGGGAGCTTTACTCTGTATCTAACCCCGTGCTGTACCTGTCCTGGGAGTGTTTGATGGGGACAGTGTAGAGGGAGCTTTACTCTGTATCTAACCCCGTGCTGTACCTGTCCTGGGAGTGTTTGATGGGGACAGTGTAGAGCGAGCTTTACTCTGTATCTAACCCCGTGCTGTACCTGTCCTGGGAGTGTTTGATGGGGACAGTGTAGAGGGAGCTTTACTCTGTATCTAACCCTCTCTGTATTTCTCTGCAGATTTGAATGGAATACACCACAGCTGCAGGAGTTTGTTGGACGTTATTATTTATTGTTCCCTTGTGGACGGTTGCTGTTCTGTGTATGAAATGTCACAACGCCGCTCCCAGTAAGTGAATCACCAGAGCGTTGTTGCCTGTCATTGGTGAGAAGCCCCAGGAGGAGAAGGAGGCCATTCTGGCCCATCGTACTGCACCATCAACACTCCCATCCTATCCCCGTAACCCCACACATTCACCCCGCTAATCCCCC